>NW_010289220.1:32106-38870 GCF_000700745.2 Antrostomus carolinensis | reverse complement strand
AATGAAATGCAATTTGAGAACATGGATTTAAATGAATCGTTTAATTTATAAAATCAACTTCTCCAGGCTACTTAGCTTTTTGATGTCTCACCAGTATTTAATTGTCTTAACTTGGTCTTAATAGAATTACTAGGTTTTATATCTCTGTAGATCTTGATTTATCTTGCAGCTCTCAATCTGCTGGCCTGTGGCAACACTTTTGCTTAGCTTTGATTTGCAGGGGGGAAAAAAGGTTATTAAACCAGCATTTTGTTCTGCATTAGCAAAAGGAACAGTTCTTAACCAAATCATCTGTGTTTTGTGCTGCAGATTTTAAGTGAAACATTGCTATGGCAATACTCACCACAGTGGCTGCACTGGATGTTGTCTTGATGAGTTAATTATTCCCCTTTCCCATCTTGGAGTGGCTTTGCTGTGGCTAAGTGCTGCTTACTGTCCTTGCATACTGTGAGGGGTTGCTGCTACTCAATCTGAGGAGCTGGAGAAAAACCTTTTCCAAGCAGGGCTGTGAAATGAAGTTTTGAGTCAAAGTTGGTGACTGGAGGGTGAAGTGAGGCAGGAATATAAATATTTTAAGTTTCGGTGTTTGTGTTTTTCTGAAATGCTTAAGTTATGTTTTGAAACAAAGTCTTTGTTTGTTTTTGTTCTGTTTGATACAAACCAGGATTTTCTGGGCTTGAGCCAAGATGAAATTTCACTTTTCACATCTTCCTTGGTCAAGCACTAAGTTAAAGCAAACAAAGAAATGAACTCCCTGAATAAACTGCATCCCCAGGCTGCCAAGGTTTTGGCTGGGAAAGGAGAGACTGGCCCCATATCCTCGGGGATCCTGTTTTTTAGAGAAGCTGGCCAGCAGCAGACTGGGAAAGGCATCTTGGGACACCAGTGGATTTAGCATGTAATAACCAGGGGTCAGTGACAGCTCTGTCTGCAGCTGATAAGTAAAAGAACAAGCTCAGAACTGCAGGTCAAGAAACAGCAGCTGTCATTACCCTAGAAGCCCTGATAACATAATCCTTTAATAATACCAACATAATAGCAGCAGCTGAGGGCAGGGGAGGGCGGGGAAAACTAGAAAACCTGGCCCTGCATGTGGTGTGGATTGACATGGGAGAGGGGGACGTGTGCCCAGGTGCTGGGACACAGGAGAGCTGGAGCACGTTACAGCTGAATGGGAGTCTCCAAGCACAGGAGGTAGCTTTGCTAGGAAAGATGCTCTGCTGCATGGCCCAGTGATTTTGTTGGTGGTGGTTTTAACTTCTCTTTCCCCACCGCAAAGGCAGCGGTAGGACCTGTGCTCCTGCCTGCTAGGAGGAGGAATCCCCTTTGGTTGCCCCTTGGCCACTCTGTTCCTGAGTTAGAAGGTACCAGCTCTGTGGGGCTGGTGGTCTTGTTGCTGAAGACCTTGTCTAAGGCTTTTGGGGGCAACAGGGCTTTGGTGAGCCCCTGCAGATGAGGGCCATGCCCTCAGGGCTGTGCAGCTTTTTAGAAGTGGGGAGTTTGTGCAGAGCATTGAAAATAATGCAAGAAGTGTAGCTTGCCTCTTACTGGATATGTTGTCCCCCTGCCCCCCACTTAAGAAAATATTACCCTCTAAATTCAATCCTGTAACCCATTATTCATGAGGTCATTACGGTTTAATTTAATCACCAAATGTCAGCAGAATCCCATTTATTTTCCCAGATCACTAGAGATTTACCTATTTATTTTACATTTCAAATGAATTGCTCATTATTCTGTCATTCTGCAATTTTATTCTGTAATTTATTTTGTGGGCCCTGACAAGTTGAAAATGAGCCCTGGTTCTCTCCTCTGTCTTGCATGTTAATTGTCAGGCCCATAGTTCAACTGTTTGCTTGCAGGACCGAGGGACCTGACCCAATATTTGGGGAGGGAAGGAAACCAGGCTGTGTAATCCCACAGCTGCTGTTGCTGATTCAACTGTGACAAGAAGGAAATAGTTCTTCTCTTCCCTCACTCCCCTGCCTCTCGGGTCAATGTCAGAGGACAAATTACCCTGTGCAACTTGCTACTGAAATACATCGTGGCAGTTCAGAGGTGCGTAGTGTCCCTTATGGTGTGTGGCCATGAGTGTGGATGTGTGGTTGGAGCCCTGAGAGCAAAAGCTGCTAAAATAAAAATACTGGAGAGAATACACTGTTTGGGGTATAAATCAGCCTTCTGTTTTAATGAGGTTAGGATGAAATGGTCCTTAGGTGGCCTGTTTCTAGCTCTTTTCTTTTTCTTGCTCTTGTTTCTGTCATATGTTGGTGCTGGAGAAGACAGAGCAGTGCTCTGCTCCAGCTTAGCGAGGTCCCAGGCTCCTGTGGTGTCCCCTTGCCTAGATCAGGCAGACATCAGCTCCTTCCATCAGGTTGTGCTGCTTGTACATTCGCCTGGCTACCGAGATCACTGTGTGCGATCTGAGCCCCATCCAGCCTCTTTCTCCTTCCTTTTGCAGAACACACAATATTATAGAAAACCAATTTTCTGTCTGGATTAGTTCTTTATCTGCCAATTGAGCTCTCTGCGCTATTTCTCAGCCGCCCTGTGAGCTGCTGGGACCCATGGGCCCTGCACATTGCCCCTTTATTATCCAGCTGAAGAGCAGCTCTTCTGTGCTGGAGAGAAGACTTGTTAAGGTAATTCACAAGAGGCCAAAGACACTGCCAGGCACTAGAAAGAGCAAGAGGAGGAATTCAGAGGATGCGAAGGGAGATTTCAATCTTCAGACTCATTTTCTGGGTGGAATCTAAGCTGAGCGTGCTCTCAGCTCGATGAGAGCAAACAGCAAAAAATCCACTGGGTTTGTCTTTTACGCTTTCCCTGACTCTGACACAAATCCAAATCACCTCATTGATTTTCTGCTTTGCCCAGCCTGAGATCAGCACTATGAGATTGCTCCTGTTTGCTGGGCTGAGTTATTGCCTGCTGCTTCCAGTGAACTTCCCTGGCAGGTGTGAGTGTTGGATGTGGTAGACCTGTTTGGCTTTTTTCTGAGATACTGTTCGTGGACACAGTATTTTCCCACCCTTCCCAGCCTGGGCAATCAAGGGCATGTTTTGGAAATCAGTGTTTTACAGGACTGGAAAAAGCTTTCTTGGATCTGCCTCGCTGTCTCTGTGAAGTGAGCTCCATCCTGCTGCCTCCTGATGTGTGCTCTCACTCTACAGGGCCTTTGGGACATGGCTGCAGTATGAGCAATGCAAAAGCACCTAAAACGTCAGTGACTCGCTCTGGTGCTGTTCCCTGGGAGTCATCCCTTTTCCAGGGGTCTGGTTTGAGCTTCTGTGCCCTCACTGGAGAAGAAATCTCCCTTGCTGATGGGGAGGGACGTGCCTGGGTTGTACTTGCTCAGTGCAGGGAGGAATGGGATGGTTCAGTGCTCAGCACTCGTTCTTGTGAACAATGGCTCACAAAGCATAATTTTCCAACCGGATGTCAGGCATGTTTATTTCTGGATACTTAAGTACGCCTGACTTGGCCCTAACTGAATTTATGTCCTAGCATTTTTCTTAATTATGCTCTCTGGTTCCTCTATGTCAGTGTTTAATTGGAGATTAATTGGGAAAAAACCAGTGGTATGCATCCTGCTAGAGGAAATGGATTATCTGTACGTCTCTCTCATGCTCCTGGGAGGCCCTACAGAGGAGCCCACTTAAATTTTGGCCTTGTCTTCCCCTTTCAAGGTCAGTGTCTCCTCTGCTCCCCTCTCTGCTGCCCTGCTGATGCCAAAGAGGATTGCTGAGGCAATCCTGTCCCAGAGCAGGGTGGCTGTGCTGAGAAATGCAACGGGCTGAGCAGGCTCTCCCATGTGTCTCCCCGCACCCTGGCTCTTTAGGGTGTGATGGGGAGGGGTGTCAGACCATCAGTAGATGTTTGGTGGAGGAGTTCAAGGCCTGCCTGATTAGATCCTGCTAGAGGAAAGGCTTTGGAGCCCTGCTGAGCACTCCTGGCTCTGCCTTCAGCTGAGCATGGGATGACAAATAGAGGTTATTCCTGCAAATGCTCCTTCCACCCATTAACAAGCAGTTAATGGTACAGAGATCCAATAACAGTCCCTCAGACTGGCTCGGGAGGTTGTACAGCAGTGTCCCTGCCAAGCAGCATCTCCTGCATCCTCCGGTGACTGGGAGAGCAGTGAAGGGGATCAGGGGATCGCTGCCAGGGAAGCTGGATAAATTTAGAGGCTTAAGCTCCTTCCTCTGCCCCCATAAGATGAGTGTAACCATGACTGACACAGATGGAGCAGCGGATGTCCCTCTGATAGCCAGGGAATGCAGGTTTCCACTGACAGTGCTGCAGGCAAACACTTGCTTTAGGCTTATTTTCCCTAAGACTCAGTGTTCCCAGACAGGTTGAGAAGGCAAGGAGCAACCTTTGCTCAATTCAGTAGGCTGTGTGCTGGTTGGGGTGGCTGTTTGATGTTGCAAAGCTCCTTGTACCTCTTAACTGTAAAAACTCCTGCTCCTTTTGAAGCTGCATAAGCAGTCGTATTACTGAGAGCACTAAGTAGAAAATAGAGAGCCCCTCGACATCTTCCCTGCTGCTAACACATTGTGAAAAGCTGCCTTTCCTTTTAAAAGGAGCAAAGAGCCTTGCTTTACTGCCAATAGAAGATGCATTTCTCTGGCAATCGGTGTAAAATAAATCTATTTAAATAGAGGTAATTTGGTGCAAAGGAATTGATTTTGCTATCACAGTATGTCAGATAACACTAGTTTTTCTTTTAAAAAATAAAAAAGTGAGGGAGAGGACTACAATTTGGTACTTTGCACAGCTGTATAGCTTTTTCTCTCCATATTTTTTGCAGCCTGTCTCAGAGAGATGTTGCTGTCCCTCCCCCCCCCCCAACAGGTTTAATTTTGCTGCTCCATTTAGCATGAGAAATGCCTGGCTCACACTCCAAAAATGCTCATTTAATTTTGGATGGTCCCACTTGTAGAGGAGAAGGGGAGGGGCACAGAGATGGCAATAGTGAGGCTTTGCACATCCATGAACCATGGTAGAAGATGCAGGGGCTTAGAGCATCTGATAATTGCACCATTGCTTACCTGCAAGCTGAGTACTAAAAAATGAGATGTCTGAGGAAAATGGATATTTGGTCAGCCCAGGCTGTCCAGTTGTAGATCTGGCTCATTTTGTCTCGGTTCTTTCCCTCTTTATCAATAGGATGCTTTCCTGCACTGCCAAATTACCCCAGTGGCAAGTACGTCTGGGTTTTGGTACGCTTGGTGCTGCGGTGGCCTCGTCCCATCCCACCCCTTCTTCAGCAGAGTCTGACCCCCTGACAGAGGCTGCGGGCTCCCCGGGGTGCTGTTGCCTGGGAAGAGGCTTTGTCTCTCTTGCCTCGGTGGGTGCTGGCTGGAGTGAGGATGCAGAGAGCAGAGCCCTGGCAGGTGCTGAGCAGCAACACGATGGAGACAGTGGGTAGGGATCGAGCTGACTCAAACACATCTCTTCTTCTTGGTGCCTGTCAGTCAATAGCACCTGTCAGACCTCTCAGAGCAGGGATAAGATGTGAAGGGGAGGGCTGAATTGTGGCTGGAAAAACACCAGATTTCTTGGTTTTTATCGGGAAACCTTTCAAATTTACCTCTCTGGCCTGGCTAGTCTAATAATGAATTGATTTCTCTGCACCTTGGCACGTTTTACAGAAGCCCTGTCAATATAAGGCGCTTGTTTTAGTCAATAAGAAATGGGCTGGGGACTTCAGACTGAGATTTAATAATTGCAGCATCACTGGTGACATTTCAAGTGACAGATTTGCCATTAACCTGGGGAACCCCGTTTGTTTTTTTCCTGTGATGCCCTCTGATCAATTAATGTTTGGGGGGTAAATCCCTGCACAGACCCTGGTGTTTGTGGCTGCAGGACCAGGGGGCTGAGCAGTGATGGGGAAGGGAAGAGTGACACTCCAGACCAGGCTAGTGCTGCTGCCTCAGCTGATGCACTGCTGGCTCTGTACTCATGTCCCACTGTCATCCTGCAAACTTAATAATGTTTGTCAGCAGCTAATTAACACAGTAACAACTGCTTTCTGCCAGGAAGCTGCACAGACCCTGCGGATCAGGATGCTCTGCTGAGGGAAACTGGGGCAAAGATAGGTCCCTTTGATCCCAGTCTCCAGTGAGTAACAGCAATGCTGCTGTGCACCAAAGGTGGGGTGAAGAGCCCTCCTTGCTCCTGAGGAAAGGTCACCACTTGCAGAGGGTGCAGCCTGTGAGCACAACAGGGACTTGTCAGACATGGAAAGAAAAGTGAACTGGCCCCTGCTGCGAGCTGGAGAGTCACACTCTTGAGAAGCACAGCCACACACCACTTGCCTCATCTACTAGTTGGTAGATTTTTAGTGCATT
Organism: Antrostomus carolinensis; assembly: GCF_000700745.2. NCBI lineage: Eukaryota > Metazoa > Chordata > Aves > Caprimulgiformes > Caprimulgidae > Antrostomus > Antrostomus carolinensis. The sequence goes on along the minus strand of NW_010289220.1, from coordinate 32,511 downwards.
CCCTCTGTGTGCAGCCAGAGCGTGCTGTCTGCATGTGTGGTGGCTCTGACCCATCTAACTAAACCTTAGTGCTGATGGAAATGCTATTCAGGCAGGGGTTGTTTTGCACTTGGATGCAGAACATAGTTCTGCAGGGTTGGTAGCTGGACTGCTGCAGTGGTGGGTCTCCTGCCAAGCCACTGAAATCCATGGAAACCTGAGACTTCAGCAGGCTCTGGAGTACAGGGATGTCCAGGAAACCACACTCCTCCATCTCCCATCAGAGCTAAGTGGACAGGAAGCACTGAGCTTCTCCCTGCAAAGACATCTTTTGATGATCCACTGCCCTCCTTATGTCATCTGGGTAGCAAGCTGTTGCTTGCTTCACTTCCATCAGAGGGGCATTTCCCCTCTGTTCAGACCCCA
>NW_010289220.1:0-32055 GCF_000700745.2 Antrostomus carolinensis | reverse complement strand
CCTTGCTCCAGTGGAGCTGAGATGCTGCCTGCTCCTCCTGGGCCTGGAGCAGAAGTTGCTGACAATGGGATGCTGCCAGCTCTGCCTTTCTCGAGATCCAGTTCTTCTCAGCAGGCAAACAGAAAACCCATGACCCCCTCTGCTGGCAGTCAGCTCCCGTTGAAATATTATTGCAAGCCAGTGTAAAATCCATTCACATCACCAGTGTGAAATGAGGAGGCAAGGGTTTTCCTTGCTTTTCCCATTAAGAATAAATCTGCCCTCTGAGACAGCCTGTTTACCTCCTTTAATGAGCCTCGGCTGTCTGAAGCAGGATCACTGCCTGCTCTGCAGGATGATCCACACTTGCTGAGCACCCTCTTGTCCTTCTGTTCCTCCTGTGAGGAGTGGGACATATTCCTGAGTCACCTGTGCAGGGCTGCTGGGTCTCCCTCCCCCAGGACTGGCTGCATCTGAGCTCTGCTGCTGACACTGGGTTTTGTTTGGCTGGGGCAGCAGATGATGCTGGGGCACAACATGGAGACTAGCTGAGACTTCAGAAAGATTTGGTTTGGGGTTTTTTTTCTGCGTTAGTGAAGGAGGTTATTCTGCTAATTAAACTCATTTGGGACTCTTGAGGTTGGGGGTTGGACTAATTTATGCATTAGCTGAGAGGGGAGGTAGCCAGTGGCAGGGGGGCTGACTTGGGAGCACTTGCCTGGGCCAGGCTGCAGGACAGTGCAAACACTTCCTATCTGTGACAAGCTGGGGTTTGGGATGTAGGGGGTTTGTAAGAGAAACTTTGGAATCTCAGTTTCTTTAAGATACCTTATTCCTTTGGGTTATTTTCAGCTTGCTGTGGCAGTGAGATGGAAGCATCTTCCAAGCCTCTCTAATTGAGTAGCTGCTTCCTTCTCTTCACTGGGTCTGTTTTATAGGTGAAGGAAAAGAGTAATATAGCCAAAATGTAATTATATCTCTCACAGTGAGGGGCTGTTCCATGGCAAGACCTTTGCTCTGTGTGGAGTGGTGGGGAGCAGTGCTCAGCTGCAGGACTTCCAAAGGAGATGATGCAGTTGGCTCCCTCCCCCAGCTCAGGAGACCCTGAGCAGAGAGAGTGGTGCCGTGGAGCCTTCCTTGGGGCAAGGCTCAGAGGTGGTGTGATCTGCTCTGGGCAGGTACATGCAGCTCTTTTGGTTTGACTGTTCAGGATTGCATCATGACACCTAGAGCCTGCTGGGGCTGACTGTGGTGGGCTCTTGTGTACAGGCAGAACAAGCTGCCTGCCCTTCTGGTAAGGGCTTGGACTTGAGACAACCAGCAGTGATGTCTCATTTGTCTTTCCCCTTGCCTCACATGTGCTGGATGGAGGCTCTGCAGAGTGAGGTGTGCTGCAGGCTGACAGTCAGCAACCAGATCTGCAATTTGTGCCTGACCAGGGCGTACCCTGAGGGAGCAGACCAGTGCTGTCAGACCTGCCATAGCCCAGGCTTTCTGGGTGGCCTCCTGTGGCCAACAAGCACAAGCCACTCGGTGCTTCCACTCATGTAACAGTGTTGAAGGAAACCACTCCACCTGCAGAGGTGATTTTCCAAGCGTGCTCTGTGATCAGGGGGGTGGCCAGTTCTTACCCCTCCTATTAGCAACGAGCTGAGGTTTCCCAGGTTTGAAAACTGTGTTTCTGATCTATTCATGTTCTTTGGCACCGACAGGAGAGCAGAGTCCTTGTGGTTAACTGATTTAGCTCAGAAAAATTACCTCATCTTTGCTCTATGCTACATTCTCCTGTTAAGCCAGTTCCCTGAGACTGGGAATTAAGTGCTCACTGGTTATATAGGCTATACAGGCTTTTCCTTCTTTGCTAGCACCCAAAGGTGCTGTTTGTCACAGCCGTGCTCAGCAAGAGGCAGGGGGTACCTGTAGGTTAACTGGTGGAGCTGGAAGAAATGGGGGTCTGGGTATGTAACTAGCATGTGGTGAGGTGATCACTACCCTGTCACCTGCTCAGAGCTGGAGGGGACAGAGGTCTGGGTGTGTGAAGGAGCAAGGGGCTCTCTGCTCAGCTCACTCCTGGATAAGAGCACTGTACATTTTGCTGTCTATGGAAACTGGATAATTTCTTGAGCTGACACTCCTTGACTGCCAAACACTTTTCTCTGATTTGGCCTGGATTGTGGAGGAGGATGATGCATGTTTACACCAACTATGGTGCTGACCCAGTAACTAGGAAGTAGGGGTTTTTTGTTAAAGGATGGAATTGGTCCAATTTGGTCTGTACAAAGCAGCTTTTTAAAGCTGGTCCTGCTGTGTGAGTTGAAAAACAGCGTTGAAATTAAAAAAAAAATCTCCATAAAGGGGAGATCTTGAAGACTTTATCCTAATTGTATGAATGCTTTCTGCATTAAAGCATTACTGAAATGAGAATGTGTTAAAGGCTTTGCTGGAAAAGCCATTAAAACAGATCAGAGCATCTATCTGCACCATAAAAAGGTCCTTTTAGTAGAACTGGCCATAATTCCCACTGTCACAAAACAAGAGACTCCTGAAATGCCCTGTGAGCAGCCTTTAAAACTGGGGAAGACTCAGCCACATGGTCTTGCTTTGATCGTTTTCAGTGAACAAAAAGTACTTTGACCCTTGGGCTGTCATTGCTTGGGGAACTTCTGCCTAGAGGAATTAATGACCCCTCGTTAAAGCAAGGTAATTGTCACCTCAATGCCCAGCAGACTGTGGGGAGGAGGACGAAGGCAGTGCTGTGTGATGTGCTGTATCATGTAGCTTTCCCTTGGTCCCCAGACCTGTCCCCACCTCCCTGAACACAAATGTGAGCTGGTCAGACAGAGGCTGGTGTGACTTGGGGTCTGAGAGGCTTCAGCAAGGTAGGGGAAAGGAGTTTGCAGAGACCCTAGCCTGAGGTGGGATGAGAAACTTTATTTGGAGCTTTAACAATCAGAATGTGTTCTTTTCACTGGAACAACTTTGATTTTTATTCATATCCCCTCCTTTTTCTAGCAAATATATGGGTTCTTTTTAAAAATTAAATCCTCCCCCATCTCTGAGACTTCAGCTTAGCTGAGATGACGTTTTCACTTGAGGAAAAATAACACAAGAGGAGAAATATCCATCCACCGTGGTCATGGTTCCCTCCCCATCCCCAGTGAAATAGTGGAGGTAGAAGGACAGATGCAGAGGTCTGAAGGAACTGGGGAGTATCTGAGCGAGAACAGAGGCAAGATCATATTAGCATCAATGCTTTTGAGTTTCTGCCCTAGTAACAATTCAGACACCAGTCCCCAGATCCTTGTTTTGATCCTTTTCAGCTTGGAATATAAAAGGAGCGCTCCTCCATATTCAACAGATGCATCTGAAGAAGTTATAAAGGGGAGAGAAAGTGCCAGATCCTTTAACTTCTTTGAAGAACTGAGCTTATGAAATAATATTTTTTATTTTAAAAAGGGGGGAATTAGCAGGATGTAATTTTAACCTGTAATTGTCCTCTCCACATTCATTTTACTACTCCAGAGGCCATTCCTTGTGCTGTGACTCCTCACAGTTTTCTCACTGTTGTCCCCGCTCCTAAATGCAGCCTTTGGACATGATGCTGCTTTATCTCTTCTCCTCACCTCCCTCTTTTATTCCCTGCCAAAGAGTGAGGTGCAGCCCTGGGAGGAGGCCTGGCCTTGCTGTTACAATCCCAGTATATGGTTCCTGCCAGCACAAAGCTGTAGCTACCGCTGCAGGTTTTGGGTTTGTTTTGGTTTTTTCCTGTCTCTCCTTTGTCCATGTGTCTTCAGCCACCTCTTTGTGACATGGTGGTTCTGCTTCAGCCTTGAGTGAACAAACATTGCAAGCACTGTGTGGTGTTTGAGGTGTCCCTCTGGGCCCACAACAGAGCTTGTTTAGACAAAGGCCTTGGCACAAGCAGATGGTTTCTCTGCTCTCTTCACTTCTGATGTTTTCCCTTGAACATCATGCTTTTAATTAATCCTCCTTTTTTGGGAACAATTTGTCTTGCAATCTCTACCTTGTGCTCCTTTCCTTTGCTGATAGCCCTGGGTTGTGTGTCAGCCAGAAACATTTGGGATGGTGTCTGTGTCTCCATGCTTAACAGATGCTTATGCCATCTGAAAAATATGCATTACGTTACCAAGCAAATAGCCGTGGCTCTTACTGGGGGAAGAGGGGCAACTGTGCTTCTATTTGGGGGCACTTATGAGCACCTCCACTTGTGATAATAGTTGCTGGTTTAGCAGTGAGTCTGTTTCTTTTCCAGTCCTTTGGTAAAAATAAATTATCTCTTAGTCCAGTTTTCTCCCTTGAGATCTGTTGGGGAATTCTACTTTTGTTTATTAGTTCTTTTAATGACTGTGTAGGAAGGTGACTTCTAGTGAGTGCAGCTATGAACGTGGTCACTCAACAGCAGCATGGTTTGCAAGGGGTCAGGTTGCTCTAACAGACAAATTGCTGCTGTTCTTGTATTGAATCCCAAAGCAGCTGGAATCTTTCCTCAAGAAAATACCAGGACAAGCCACATCATAGCTTTGCTCTCCCTGCAGAGCACTGAGCGGTGATGGTGAAGTGCTGTTGTATTTTATTTGCTTCCATTTACAGTCAATTGACTGACCTGGTTCTGCATAGACAGCCATGTGATTTGAGCTTAATGAGTCAATGACATGTGGGACAGAGACAGGTGGCTCCTCTAAGTATGGGTGAAAGGCCCATTTATGTCTTACGAATTATGTTAAATTTGATGGGAGTAGATAATATCCAACCCCTGCAGCTGTTAATACCCACCCATACAAGCACCTTGTAGCTCCAGGACCCTCTGGGAGTGGAGCTGGTGTGGGTGGAAGATGCAGCAGTGGCTGTGTCTCCTGAGGGCTCATTCCCAGCTGGTGTCCTGGGGCAGGTGGGAGGCAGCTGCTTCATTTTGTCCTGTTTCTGTACCAAAACAGCTTGTGCATCTGCAGGGTTCTGCTGCAGAGTGATTCCAGAGGGACTCTCAGCAGGGGCAGAAGGCACTGCCATAGACATTTCAGGTGTGGTTTATGTCCATGTCAGCTTCAGTCATGAAGTGTGAAGCTGTAGGTTTCTTCCAGGCTGCCTCAGTTTAGGAAAAGGCAGCAGGACTCAGCCCTTCAGAGGCAATTCACTGTCACAGGGTGTCCTGCTTGGGCACAGTGCCAGGCTGAGGGCTCAGAGTGTTCCTCATCACCAGCACAGCCCAGAGCCGAGCCTGGTGAACGATCCCCTTGCTATTACTGCTTTGTAACATTAAAATAAACCATTTCCCATATATGAAAGCCTGTAAGGTAATTAATAACCTAGCCATTAAATTCCACTGTAGTATACTCAGTGTTAATAAGTTAGCTAAGAGCTTTGCTTGAAATTACTAAGTTGCAAATGACCCAAGGGCCACTGCTTCATGCCTGCTTTTTTCCCCCATTTACCCACACAAAATTACAGAATTTAAATAGAAAGACAATTTTCATTTATGAGCTAGTATCATTATTCATAACTAGAGAGTTGTAAGGAATAAAAAGCTTTTCTGGTTAATTAGAAACTTCAGCATCTCGGGGAAATTTGGAAGGAAAGAAAATCTGGGTTTGACTGAGGTGCACAAATAAAAAGCACAAATCAAAAGGAAGAGCAACGTAATTTCTGCAGAAATTTCAAAGTGCTTGATCCTAAGGGTCTAGCTCTCCTGTGCAGGCCAACAATCTTGGTGTGGGGAGCATGGAGCATGCCAGGAGGTAGAGTTGCCACATATTCAGGGGGTTCCCCCGCCTCCTGGCTGCTCTCAGGAGAGGAAGCTAGATGGATGTGCTTCAACAAGAAAAGGGGGAGAGGAATGGCCTGATCAGCTTCTGATCTGAAAGAGCAAATCTCTTTTGCTGGCCAACTCTGGAGCTTTCTCCTGGCACTGACCTGCTTGGTTTGCCTTTGGTGAGCTGCTGGTGAAAAGTGGGAGAGGTGCTTGGAAGGAAGCAGGAGCAGAACTGGGCAGCTCCTCATGGAGTCACAGAGCTCAGACTGCTGGGCCAAAATCCCCTCTCCCCTTTGAGAAGTGTCAGGGTGGGAGAAACATGGAAAGCTTTTGTGTGTAACTATGGCTCTTTTTTTTTTTTTCTCTCAGAGCTGTCAGTCTGCTATCCCCTGCCAGCAGCAGAATCTCTAATTAAAACAAATTAGGGGAGAAGACCTAGAAGTATATAAATGCTCTGCTAATTATGTGGCTTGCTTAGCAGGAGAGCTAGGCTGTGGTTTTGTTAGTGTCTTTTCTAAGAGAAGGTGGCATTGCTCAGAGATGCTCTGGAGAGAGAGGGAGGGAACAGTCTTGGAAACGGGTTATTTTTATCCACTGTGTGCATGTTGGCTACTCCTGTGCCCAAAGTACCAGCCTGATTCCTGTGTTAATGCTGCTCTTTCCACGCTCTCTGAAAACCTGGTGTTTCTACTGAGCTGCTGTGTTCAGAAGCGTCTCTAATGTTGTGTACCATTCCCCTGTAGCTCCAGATGCTCATCTTCTTTTCTTCCATCCCTACCCTATTCCTTAGGGACAATTAGAGAAGAGCCTCTAAATTCATAATTATGGACCTTTTCAAACCTAGATTAGTTCCTCCAGTCTATCAGGTGAATACATATTTATAAGTGTTCTTAAAAATGCGCCATCCTTCACTCAATGAGGTGTAATGAATCCATCATGTAAATACATGCTCAGGTGCAGAATGGAAAAATCCTTAGGGTATTCTTTAGGATTATTAGAGGGATGTTCCTTGAGTAGCTTGGCTTCTCGCAAAAGTGATAATAAAAGTGATTTAACTATATACAATGCACAGATCACTTAACGGATGTTTCTTCTTTATCAAAAGCATGCCAGTGCTCTTCAGGCAAGCAGGGTCTTTCTTGTATCTCTGCAATTTGGTTCATGTTGAGAGCAGCAAGTTAAAAGCACTTAAGGAATAACTCACCTATGCTACTGAGATCAGACTCTGAAGAGTGTGTTTTCCAAGAGTGTGTCTTCCAAATATAAAGCAAAAAAACTTGGTTATTGATACAAGAACTGGCATTTGAGATGCCTGAATCTGGAATTTCTTGCTCTCTAGTCTCTTTTCTGCTCTGGTAAGACTTAACCAGTTTTGCATTTCTAGTTTTGCTATGGAACATGGAGTAAAGGCTTTCTGAAGATGCTGGGCTGGTTGAAACTGTCCCAGTTCTCTGATTAGGGACTGGGAATACCCAAAGCCAAGCTGTGAGGAAGGAAGACAGAGTCTTCAGTGTCTGAGGTAGCGCTCAATGCATTGCAGGTAAAGCAAGGTGCATTCACAGCAGCCTGCTGACCTGCAGAGGCAATCTGGTGGTGGCAGGGTAAGAGGAGGAATGTCATCCTGTGCATGTTGGCAGCTGTGGCCTGGTGGGCTAAAGGAGAGGAGTTGTGAATCCAGAGTCCTTTTTATTACTAATCTGAGCTCTGTGAGTCGTGTGGTGCGTGACTGTGGGGAAGCTGCTACTTTTCTGTGCCTTGGTTTCTCTGGTAGAAATCCAGGTCTTGAGCTAGACAGGGAATATTGGCTGTGGAATTACTGAGTCTTACTGGGCTCTGATAAGTGCACTCTTGTCAGCACTGTAGACCTCCCTGTAGTCCCCAAACGCCTGGTGCCTGATGTGTGCCACTGGCCCAGTGGTTCTGCTGCGTTTCTGCATTTGGGGAAGTTGGTACTTGAAAGGGCTCAGAGTCTGGAGGAGTTGCTGGAGGCAGTTGCTGTAGGGAGGCAGTTGCTGTAGGGAGGGATTTGCAGTGAGGGTTGGAGTTTGTGACCGTTCCCCTGGTCAGTCAGACCTTTCTTTCTTCCTCCCTGTGAGCACTTCTGAGCTCTGTCATGAAAGGTGATGAAGATGAACGAGTTGCCTGTCTTCTAAGGGAGGCGTTGGGTCTGGGAGTCAGACCTTTCTTTCTTCCTCCCTGTGAGCGCTTCTGAGGTGATGAAGATGAACGAGTTGCCTCTCTTCTGGGGGAGGCGTTGGGTCTGGTAGGCTTCCAGGAGGAGGCTAATTTGTTTGCCCATCGCTGGCTCTGGTGCTGACTCATGGGTAGCCTTGAACAACAAGGTCTGATTTCCTTCCTTGTACTGCAATTTCTCTGACTGCAGAACCTAGCATTTATTACTGTTTTGTGTATTTAGTTTAGCATTTTTCTACTCACAAATGTTAGTAGTGAATCTTAAAATAACACTAGGGCATGTCTCTGGGACATACCTGTGATTACAGTTAATCAGGGATCTAAGTGCTTCATTGGACTGATTCCAGTCACACTCAAAGTCAAGCTTGCCTCTAAAATCCTCCTGCTGATAGGCAAAAGAATACACTTCCTCCAGGTTACTGGGTGCCAGGGGAGGGGGATATTCAGTATTACAGCCAGAAGTGAGCTTTTCTCATCTCTAACCCAAGTTAGGAAAACTTGCAGACTCCTATCCTGACCCTAATTAATAGAATCTATTCTACTTTCATTGCGTGCCACTACTTAACTGCTTAGAAAGAAGGAGTTAATTATTCTGGAGTGTTAACAACTATCCTAATTTAATGTTGCATGAAATAGCTGATGCGGAAAGAAATCTGGGATTTTATGGCTACAACTCTCCAGAGTCTGCCTACCCAAAGGCAAAGAAGTTTTTTTACCCAGAGCAAAGGGAGCATATTTTGTAAAGCAACGAGTCAAGAAATGCATAGAAAAGGGGCAAAATGTTTCTCTCCCATGCCCGTTTTCCTGCAGATTCATTATTTGCTGTGTGCCACAGAAGATGTGATGTGCAACAAACCTAGAGATTTGGTAGAGCCAAAAGGCTGCGTGTACCATGGAAAACCTTTGTGTGCTTCTAGTCCAGACTGAGCTTGTGTGAACCCTTGGCTCATTAAATCCATGACCAACTGAACGCGTGCTGCATGTTACCCGTTGCCACCAGCCACAGTCCTCAAGTTTAAAAATAATTTTAAAAAAAAGTCACATATCTGAGCATGGGACCACTGGGCAGAACAGAGATGAGCATGCAGGGGAGGTACCTCCTTTCTTCCTGACAGCCCTTTTTCTCCTAACCAGTAGACCTGTCTGTAGGTGCTCTGTTTTAAGCAGGCTTGATGGTGCTATAGTTCTCTTACAAGGTGCTTAGACCCCCCCACTGAGCTCTGATACAGAGAAATTACTTCTGAGTGCCTTTCTAAACCCTGATGGCTTGTGTGCAAGCAGTTGTGGGGCTGTGTGTTTGGGAGGCTAAAGCTGGGGCTCTGCCAGCGTGGGGGTATTCAGGCTGTTCGGGTACAGCCTTTCCAAGGGCTCTGGGCCTGTTCTGGTGAGACTGGTGTGCCAAGCTCCTGGAGAATCCTACCTCGTGCTCCCAGGAGGCTGCCCAAAGGTTTGACTGTCACTGGTGACTGGCAGGTCATTGATGGGCCAGGCCAGCTCCTGGCACTGACTGCCAGCAGATCCTGCCCCAGTGATCTCTTTCTGCTTTTATAGCATCCTGTTAAGTTTGTCTTTAAAAATTACCATTTCTAATGTTACAGCCTGAAGATGTTGTTGAAAAGTCTCATTAATTGTTACAGCTTATTATGGTTTTAATTACTTAATTTTTTTAATGTGGGCTGAGCTTTCTGTAATACGGATCTGTTTGTGCCCACTTTCTTCTTTACGTAAAGCAGAGTGCTTTACAATCTAATTACAGTGGACTTCCTAGAGTTAGCTGAGGGGCAATATTAATTACCCTTTGTTTTACCGCATCTCTTGATGCATTTTCTAATTTCCCAATTATTTCTTTTTATGTTCTTTGCTTTATGAAGCTAAGGAATAAAACTAAAAACAACTACGGAAGGTCAAGGTTTGGGATGGGGGGAGTTGTATGCAAAACCTCATCAACTGCTTTTCTCTACTGCTGATCTGTGCTGCTGCAGCAGGCTGCATCGGGGAACCTCGAGCTGGGGCACAGCGCTCTCGGCACTGGTTTGCCTGCTCCCTGTTCTCTTTCTGCTCCTGATGTTAGAGGAGTGATGGATTTCACCCCCCACCGCCACCTCAGATAAACCTCATGGTCAAGTGTGCAAGGAGGGGAGATGGAAAGAGGCAGCTGGCAATAGTGCTGTGGATGGCTGCTCATTAAAGTCTCCTTCAACTCTCACAGTGACCGTTAATGACTAATTAGTTGTGCTCCCAGTGCCCCCCCTGCAGTACTGATTAATTTAACAAGCCTCTCCTCAGCACACAGCACCCATAAAGAAAAGGGGAGGTCTGCATGGCATGCAGCTGCTCAGCCTGACCAGAGGCCAAGGAGGCGGGTGTGCTGTTGTATCCCAGGCTGGTGATGGGTTTGTCTGGGTGTCTGTGAATTCAGCTCTGTTGCTACAAGTCTCCTCGCTGGCAGTAAGCAGTGGGAGATACTGGCTGCTGTCCTGCCCCAGGAGAGAGGGAGCAGGCAGGAGATGACTTGTGTGTGTTTCTGGTGGCCTGCATGCTCCTCTGGCTCCTGCTGTAATTTACTGAGGCCCCGTGGTTTATTAACTGTGGTCTTAGAATGATGGATGGTGCTTATTTAATGCAAACCTGCCTTGGGTGCTGCTACTTCAGCAGCTGCTGATTTGTTTTCTTCCCTTCTCTGCATCAGAGCTGGTAGTAACCTGGCTGGGATTGGGATAAGGCACTCTTTTCTCTGACCTTGATGTGGGCATGAGCTTGTCCCTTTTCCTCCTGCTCCACCAGCCACCTCCTCTTCCCCTGGCCTTGGTAAGAGGCGGGTACAGGGCAGAGAGCACGGTGCAGGGAAGTAGGAAAGCCACGGGTGGGTGGCTGGTGACAATGCAGCAGCACCCCGTGGGTGTGGGTGGGTTTGCTGAGGGCAGGAGTGGGCAGCAGGCAGCACATGCCTGGCAGCTGGACTTTGGGCCGGCCCTGCCTCTCCAGTCTGCAGCTGCACCTTGGGAGGGACCCTGCTCTGCCCCAGAATCCGAGGGCTTCCTGCCTTGCTGGGCCTGGAAGAGAGAATGTGTTCCCTGGCTGCTGTGCCTGGCTCTGCTGGGCAGCCTCCAAGAGAAAAGAGGATCTGCTGCTCTCCTGGCACCTTAGTGCTGCACAGGGACAAGAGCCAGCCCTGGGGTCAAGGAGAGAAAGAGCGAAGGCTGTGGGGCAGGACTGGGCTACCTGCTGGTGTGTGGTGGGGAGGGCTATTAATTGCTTGGTGGTTCTGTGTTACAAAGCCCATTTACAGCTTTTTCTTGTCTGTTTTGAAACTGTGAAATGAGGCACAGTAATCAAGGAAGGTTTTAATAACCATCCCAGCTCTGACATTTAAATTACAGATGGCATTTTCAATTAAACAGGCACTCTCAGCAGGTTTAATTTAGCTATCAGTTCTGCTCTGTTCTTTAAGTGGTTTATTTAAAACAGTGATGAATTTAAAACTTGCTCCAAAGGAAGAAGGAGGTGAGGAGGGATTGGAGGTGGCTGGAGAAGGGGAAACCCCTTCAGGGGATGCTGAGTGTGCAGAGGGAAGACAGAGACTGAGGAGATGAGACATTCAACTCCCCTATGCACAGATTTGTGCACAGGGTGCCCAACATGCTGCTCTTCTCAAGTTCATTTTGTGTGCCTACATGTGTGCACACACAGTCACAACACCGTGCTTCCAAATGCAGTGACACCTGGACCTGAGCACCATCTCTTCTGCGGCTGATCAGGTGCCTGTGTGCCTGCCTGCCTTCACTCCTCTGCTCCATACCCTCTTTCTGCTGGCAATACCTTAGCCATCATCTTAGAGAACATGCCTGGCTGACATCATCAGTTGCATACATCGTGGTGTGTGCAGCTCGGCGTGCCAGCCTTGTGCCTGGTTTCTGGAGTGCATAGCTGTGACTGTGCACTGACGCTTTCTCTGGCAGGTGCCCTGTTCTCCCTGTGTGCATCTCTGCTGTGCTCCTGCAGTTGTTATTCCACCTGTGTTTCACTTCTGTCCTGCTTCTCCCCATGCATGATGCACTGTCCCCCAGCACAGCAGCCTGTGGACCTGCCTGTGCCCAGCTGCACTCACCTGCAGGCCCACAGCTCTCCTTTCTACCTTTTTACACATGTATGCTCCCAAGAGTTGGGGCTGTTCAGCCTGGAGAAGAGAAGGCTCCGGGGAGATCTTATAACGGCCTCCCAGTACCTGAAGGGACCTACAAGAAAGCTGGGGAAGGACTTTTCATAAGGGCAGTTAATGACAAAACAAGGGGAAATGGGTTTAAACTGACAGAGGGGAGGTTTAGATGAGATATTAGGATGAAGTTCTTCACTGTGAGGGTGGTGAGACACTGGAACAGGCTGCCCAGAGAAGCTGTGGCTGCTCCTCCCTGGACGTGTTCTCGGCCAGGTTGGATGAGGCATTGAGCAACCTGGTCTAGTGGAAGGTGTCCCTGCTGCTGGCAGGTGGGTTGGAACTGGATGACCTTTAAGGTCCCTTCCAACCCAAACCATTCTATGATTCTATGATTTTACCAGAGCATCCCAAATCCACTTACACACGAGCTCTCCCTCGCACTGTTCATAGTTTGCTTCCTCCTTCTAAGGAAGGCTGAGGCTGTTTCCAGCTTTGCTTAAACCTGAACCTAACAAGAGAAGACCATAAGGGGCATGGTAGGAATTAATTGTCTCCCTGATGGCTCTGGCTTGCTTTCCTCATTAGTTACTGGAAGTGCTGGCTGCCGATGCACTGAGCTTGGTTTGCAAGTCCTTCTGGGCCCTGGGAGCTGCTGTTGCTCGGGGCTGCCTGTGGTAAGTGACCTGCCTCCAGGGCTGTCCCAAGAGGAGGCAGGGAGCAGTGAGGGGAGGGAAGCAGCATGCTCGTTGTGTCCAGCGTGGGTAAATGCTGCTCTCCAAAGCCTGTGTCACTTGGCACTCTGAATCCCCGTGGCCTGCAGGCAGAATGATACCTGGGTGGAGCTTGCTCTGTCATTGAGGCAGGGGTGAAGCTGGGGAAGCCCCAAGTTCTGGTGCATGATGCTGGTCTGCTGCCTTGCTTGTGAGGTGGACACAGCTGCTCTTTGCTTAGTGCAGGTAGTGCCTGGTAAGCAGCCCCAGAAGGCAGGCTGTGTTCTCCCTCCCCTGTTCCTCAGCACACGATTCTCCAGGTCCCTGTGGCCCTGCACGCTCAGGTCCTGCTTTTCTCCTCTCAGTATGGCAGCCATGGTGGACAGCCAGGCTGGGGACCTGGTGCTTTCAGAGGACGAAGCTATAGGGCTGCCTGCTTCCAGGTCACTTCCTGATCTCCAGGAATGGAACCCTGCCTGTTTTTCTTGAGGCATGTGTGTTTCCAGTCCTCCATGGCAAAGCTCACAATTCCCTGGGTCAGAAATGTCTCCTGTTACCTCCTTACCCAGGTGAAACAGCTGGAGTTCTGCCCAGCACAATTACAGGACAAGGATGACTTTGTGATACTGATGAAGGAAACTCATTTCAAATAGTACAATTTGGGAAAGTCCTGCTTGGGCCAGAGCTCAGGAAGGGGATGGGATTTGGAACTGTGATGTTGACAGCCAGCTCTGTGTACTGTGTACCTACAGAGACCTGAAGTCACAGCTCATGTGAGGGTGTAGTTCTGAACGACTCAGCTGTTGTGTGTTCTTATGGTCCTTATCTGGTAACTTCTGTGACAGAGCTGTTTTGCCTAAATTAAGGCCACGGTCCTGGGCCTTCCTTTGTTGGGGTTGCTGTGGCACTCCGAGAAGAGCCTTTCCCCTTCTGCCGAGGAGAGTGCCTGCTTCCTCCCAGCTGTCGCGAGGAGCCTCCCATGTTTCTCTCCAGTGTAAAACAGGGCTGGATAATTTCATCACTGCTAATAACATTTCTAGCGAGGCAAGCTACAATAATGATAAGGGTAATTGAATCTCATGCTTCAGGGATAAGCTGAGCTCAGGAGGGGGATCAGGGAGGAATTCATTTCCCCTTTCCCTGTGGAAGCTGCTTTGCACAGTCGATAATTTATGTTGAAAGGCTGATGCTTTCCCTGGCACAGGGGCTGGGCTGTCCCTAACAGCTTGGCCCCGGCAGATCCCTCTTGCCCACGTCTGTCCTGGGTCTCAATGCTCTGGTCTGTGGCGAAGGGTGAGCTGGATTCACCTGCAGTTGCCTTCAGGAGAAAGGAGATAAGGGGAGGTGAGGCTGTCAGTTGTTTATGGCCCTCTGGGTGTGCAGGTGTGGGCTGAGAGGATAAGGGTGCCAGGAGGAACAGAAGCAAACTGTAAAGTTAGTCCTGATGTGTTCCTGTGCAACTAGCTCACTGTAGAAAAAGCATTTAAACAACTTCTGATAGCAGTAAATTGTTCTCTGTCTAGAGCGCTGCTTTGCTATTTAACTCTGGAGGGTTGAGTTAACCTATGGGGACATGTGGTGAAATGAAGACTACAAAGCCAGGCTGTCCTGTGAGTTGCCAGGAGTGAATACCCGCTCCATTGTCAGCTAACATCTCTGGGCTTTGATGAGTCTAATGTGTTCTCTTCCCAGCTCCTAATACCATGTAGAGGTAGATGAGTTTCAGTGGGGTCTGAGGGGATCTCTTAATACCCTTCTCTTACCTCAAAGGACCATTGTCGTTTAATTACCTCATTTATGTTTATTGGGAAGCTTAAAGCGTTCTGAGGGATTGAAAGGGGCTATAGAGGGTAGTGTGGTGTTATTTGTTAAGAATAAATGACAGTGATGCAACTCAGCTAAACGGAGCTCTCAGACCTATCTGACAGGATGGGAGCTCTTGCTAACAGCACCTGGCTGAGGTGGAGAGAGGAGATGCTTGGCCCATGGTGGGAGAAGGATGTCAGCAGCCAGCCATCTGCCCTGGTCCCCTCACTGTACTCCATGACCATCCTTTTGGGTGTATTTATTTCCCCCAGTGCTTGGTCCGGATAGGATCAGGTGGTAGAGCTGTCTCAAGGTCTGTAAGTGGGCATCTGTGCAGAGCAACATATTGAACCCAGCAGCACAGAGGTGTTCAGGAATGCTCTGGAGTCCTTCATCACTTCTAGGAGAGAAACCTCCAAGCACAGCTGTGCTAATCCTGGAGGGAGAGCCCAGGAGGCAGGAAAGCATCTCTATTCATTTTTTTCCCCCTTAGCAGCTGTGAATTATTCATGGAACTCCACTGACTTGGTGCTGGGGAATGGATTTCCTGTTCATTATTTACTCATCTCTACAGAAGCATTACACTTTTTTCTTTCTCTTTTTTTTTCCCTTCCCCTGGGATCTCTTTAGCAGCAGGAGAAGTTCACCCCCTTGGACTTTCAAGGAGTCCTTTGCTATGTGCCTTTGTTATTTATTCTTTATAATGAAGCTGCTAGAATTAATTCCAAAGAAAGACAGTGTAAAGAAACATCCCTGTTGTTAAACAGTCTTCAGAGCTACGCTTAGAAGATTTCCAGGTGGCAAATGAATGCCTCAATGGACTCTGTGTCAATTGACTTATGATGTGATTGACTGATGGTGTCTAGTCTCATATTGAAGCTGTCCTTGATGACTATCACTTGGTTTCTTCCCTGGCTGTGAGCACGGGATGAAAAGACTGGAGTAGGATGCACAAAAACCCTGGTGACCATGCTGGGAAGGAGCCGAGCAGTTTGGCCTGGGACTGGGTCTCTGTTGAAGTTACTGATCCCCAGAGTAACAAAGATATTGGGGTTTTTCTGGCCAAGGTATGTGGGATCCATGCCCTGTAGTAGTGTCACTTCTTGTTCATCAGACAAAATCTGGGTCATGTTCCTATCACCTCTGCGTGATGGCATCTCCGATAATCGGAGAGGCTGCTCTGTGCCAGCGTGTCCTGGGTGCCTGAATGAGGTGGTGACATGTCTCCTACCTACAGTCCTACACATGATGGTACTCAACCTCATTCCTGCACATGCCAGGAGGCACACTGAGTTTGTTTTTCACTGGAGTTTTGCTTTTTTCTCTTTTTCTCCAGCCTTAGCACTTGTAAAATGCAGGTGTTGCAGGCTCTGCCTATTGTTTTTTTGTGGGGTGTTTGCTGTTTTCTAAAGGTGATATTCATCCTTATCTGGTGATTTGCAGATACACATAGGGCAATTTCTCCAGGTCTGTTTCCAGGTGGGACTGTGATAGTGCCATGTAGTTAATTGGGCTGTGTAGTCTCTGAGGCCAGCTTCAGACTCCTGATTACCCGTGCGGATGAGCCAGGGAATTACTGCTGTGCATATGGAGGAAGACAGGCTTTCTGTGGGAGCCTGCCAGGCTTGGGGGGGTGGGTGATGAGCAGAACTGAAGGTAAGACCCAGAGAGGGGAAGGATGGCTGGGGAGGAATGGATGAGAGGGTGTGAACTGCACAGCAGGCATTGGTGCAGATGTGGCTGTGAAACAGACCCTGTAGCGTTGCTCTTGCAAGCAGGACAGTCAGCTAGAGCTGGAGCAAAGCCCCCTCTCTGGGACACTAGGGACAGAGAAGACACTGTGGCTCTTGATACAGGTCTCTACTGGTGTGCTTGGACTGCTGTATGTTACATCCCCTGTATTGTGCTCTGTCTGCTTTTGATGGTGCTCGCTGTGCAAGGTCTGCCTGCCTCTTTGTAAGGTGCACAACTCAGCAGGGCTGTAGTTCCCAGGAAAGCCTCCTGAAGACTTCTGAAAGACCAGAGGAGCAAAGTGAATTGAGACATGAAACTTAGTTGTAGTCCAAAGGAAGGCAGCAGTTCATCTGGAGAGGAATTGCTCCCACCTTGGCTATTCCCACCTCCTCCTATCCAAGATCACTGAGCTTATGAAGGAGCAAATGTGAAGGAAGAGTTTGTAAGCAGCCTGGAAATGCTTGGCTGGGGTTTCTGGATTGTAGTACACAAGTCATTAGGAAAACGGCAGCACCTCAGCCTCTGTGAGCTCTAATGCTCTCTGGGGACGCAGGGTAGCTGTCTGGCCAGGCTGTAGTGTGCAGAGGCAGGGAAATGGGCATGATTAAATTATTCAGGTAGTTTAAAGGTGTCAGCAGGCAGCTGCTCCTCGTGTCTCTGCAGGGGAAGGTTTGTAGCATTGCTAATGAGTGTAACCCGTAAGGGAGGAGACCCAGAGTGTGTTGCTGAAGCCTGGCAGTTCTCAGCTCAGGGATGTTTGCTGTTGGGCACTGACAGCCAGGGGCTTGGCAGGACTGGCACTGTCACTGTCCAGCACTGCACCACTCTCTGACAGGAGACAGTGTGGTCCCTTTTCTCTTCTCATGTGGGAGACACTCTCCAGACACCTTGGGGTATTTCCTGTTTCTTTACCTGCTGCACATAACAACCCTTTCAGCTGCTTTCTGCCACACAGATGTGCAGCAGTGATGTGCTTAGGAAGGGAGAGCTTGTATGGCTTCTCATCAGACACCAACTGGGTATTGTTATTGAGGGAGGTAGACCTTGGCACTGGTGGGGCTTAAAAATTAGATGAAATGTCATTCATTTTGCATGCAGGCAAAAAGCACAGTAAATGAAAGGATTAGATGGACTGTGCATGAAGGAAGAGCTCTTGTCCTGATCAATAATTTAAAAATTCCTAAGCAAGTGAGAGTTAGGGCTGCACGTACAAAACAGTTATTTGAGGCTTTAAAAAAAAAAAGCAGCAGCAAAAAAACCTTCCAATAAGCTGTTAAAAACCTGAGTTTTTTCAAATTTACTGGTTGCACTTGAGATGAAGGTTGTAGTTAAATGTAACTGGAACTTATGCATGTATAGAAATTAATAGTTACTTCTATTCAAATTACCTTAAACTCTGTCCATATCACGATAGCATAAGGGAGAATAAAAACTGAAGATAGCTCTGTCCACTTAGAGGAATGGCTTTGTCTTACTGACATCATAACAATTCAAATGCTTTCTCTTAATATATGCAGGTCGTGTCCAAACTTCTATTCTGCATGGCCACGTGCTGTGTTGGAGGTTGTTGTGAACGAGGCTTGGCTGGGGAGACAACGTGGTTCAGAAAACAGGGCTGTGGGCTTGGAATTCTTGGCTGTACTCGCAGGCTTTCTGTGTGACTCCTGGCTAAGGCAGGCTCATGTCTCTGCCACCCCTGTGCTAAATCAGGGGTAATAGCTCATGGAAGGCAATAAAATCTGCTGATAGCTTAGGAGCACGTAGGTATATCATGGCCCTCATTCCTGGAGCAAGCACTGTCTAGTTACAGACCAGGAATTAATACATCCCATCCTTTTTTGGTTTGTTTCTAAAGACCATCTTGCCATTTAGACTTGCCTGTCTGTATCAAAGCCCCTTTCCCCACCTCTTTTCTATCCATACTGAGTTTCAAGCTCTCTGCTAAGAACAGAAGCACTGACCTTCATAACTGCCCATTGGCAACATCTCCTTTTCTGTAAGGAGTGTGGCGAACCATAAGTACAGCAGCTTCTCATTTCTTTGAGCTGAAACACCCAGTGGCAATGAATCAGTATTATTTCCTTTGTTTTATCTGTTTTTCTTCATAATCACTGCTACCATTAAGATTTCTATAAAAGAAGTCTTCTGCTTTTTCAAATGTGCCATGATACATTTTCCGCACCCCCTGCCCGAGGTGGTGTAGCCCATGCTGTGAGAAACAGTGGAATAGCAGCATCAGCAAGTATGAGTGTTCCTTACTCTGTGAAAGGCTGATTTGAGGGTTCTCAGCTCAGATATTCCAGCAAACAGCCTCCAGCAGTGTCATCTAGGAGCTGGTGTTGCCTCTGGGGATCCCCAGAACCAGGTCTGGCAGTTAAGCGTCCCAAGCAGAGTGTCAGACCCTTACACCTAAGAAAGAAGGGTCAGCTTGTGTGTGCTGGTCCAAAGCCCTCCCAGACAGGGTGGCATCCTGTGCCTGGCGTAACTGCGGCTTTGCCCCAAGCCTGGATGCGAGAAGGAACATTTTCAGCTTTGTTGCAGTGGTGGTGGCTCAGTGAGTTATCCCCCTGCCTCTGTCCACTGCTACCTCAGCCCTCTCACACTCGAGTGCTGTGTTTCTTAGCTTTGTGCTCGTGGTTTTGTTTGCTTACCAACAAGAGCTGCCTTGTAGGGGTTATTCTGCATCCCATCACTGCTGGGTGCACTTGAACCTGACACGGTCCTTGAGGCACAGTGGGAAGCGGGGACTGGAGCTGTGCTCTCTGCTCTCCCCAGCCCTGGTTCCTACTGATGGTGGGGGCCTGCGGGTCTGTGCTGTGCAGGGTGAGGGACACAAGCATCTGAAAAGGGTGACTGGGGCTGCTGCCTGATGTTTTAAAATGTTGCTTAGAAACCAAATTCAATATTACCTAGCTCCACCAGATCTGCAGTGCAGAACTCATTGCACAAGGGGAAAGGAGGTTTTTTATTTTTATTATTATTATTTTCTATTTTTTTTCCTTTTACGAGGAATAACTCACTTTTCAGCTGTTGGAGAAGGTAGTAATTGATCTAGAGCTTTGCAGCTTGCCTTCCGGAATGGTTTTATTCTTAATGTAGGAATAAAACTCTGTTAGGTCAAATACACAGCAATAAATACAAGAAGCACATTAGCTTTAATATATTGGATTATTCCACTTGGTGGTGACGGGGAAAAAAAACAAGATTTAATTCCCCTGGCAATGCAGGCAAAGAAAATCACTTTCCTTGCCCATTTTTTTCTGTTAAGTCATTTTTGTCTGTCAATGCCAGTGCTGCAGGCTTTGACAGGTTTTAATTTTACTTTTTATTTTTTTAAACTTGGTGTGAAAGTGAGAAGTATTTTCTCCAAGTAAATTGTCTACAAATTCACTCAATGCCTTTTATTTCTAGCTGTTACAGGTGCCTTTCCTGGCGGGATGTGGGGAGTTCTTGGTACTGTCAGAAAAGTGGGGATTGCTGTGAACTGGCAGGGTGGGGTAGCTTTTAGCTTCCCTCTGCTGCTGGAGTGGGGTAGCGAGTTCAACACAGCTGTTCCCCTTTTTCCAGGCATGCAGGTATTGATTTCTGTTCCCCCCCTGAAGCTTTCCAGCTAGAACTGGGATTTACTGCTCCATGCCAACTGTTTTTTGTGATGTACCACCACCCTTCAGTGCCACAACATCTGTTGCATCTTTCCTTGTGTCCCACAGGCTAGTGGTAGCTCAGGGCTCCCATATGGTGGTGAACGTACTCAGCAGTGCATGAATTTCTCCCAAGTGATGTGCCTTGCAGTGCTGAAGTCTTTTCTCAAATCCCATAGTCATTCCTTGTGCCAAACCTTCCCTTATTTTCCTGGGAGAGCAATGACATTGGATCCTTTTCCAACAATCCCTGCTTTTTCATAATTTATATTTTCTATCAGGACAGATGAGAAAAGGCAGGAATGATCTCCTTGCTTGTCATCATGGCAGACAGACAGGTAGAAGGTGGCTCTTCTGTGGACCAGGCGAGTAGCCAAGAGACTGCAGCAGAGATTTAGCTTGGATAACAGAGAGGAAACATCTTGGCATGCTGAAGGACTGTAAGGAAGGATTTGCAGGGGGTAAAGAAAGCTTCACTGCCAGAAAGCTTTGAAAACAGGCTCAATTAATCTGTGTCAGGAGTGGTGTACAGATGGGGAGGGGTCTGCATGGACAGGAGAAGGGGACTTAAGCGTAGGCAGGCCTGGGCTGTGTGGTTGGGGGGGGTGGTGTGTGTGTGTGTGTTGGTTTTAAAGCATCTCCCTCCTGTGTGCAAACTGGCAAGGGAGACTGGGGAGAACAGCAAGGCAGGAGTCTCCATGTGGTTAACCGAGTCTTTGGACTGTGTTCATCTGTCCAAGCAGAGTTATCGCTCCAATAAGCAGGGCTCCTCCACCAGCACCTAGACTCTATCTGATTGTACTTGTCTAAGACGAGAAAGACTGCACAGTAATCCTGCTGGCAATTCATTGGCTTTTGTTCAGCAAGAGTGAACAAGATCTCATCTTAATCTGTTTCATTATTTCTCCTTGTATAGCACAGTCAACACAAGATTAGGTTTAATTTACAAAAAAATGCAAAGTCATTACTCATCTCTGGATCAGGATTTTATCTGCTTTGTTTTGCAATGCTTCATGTATCAATATTAACGAGAGGAGCTGCAAGGTGTGTGGTGAGGTGGAATGGCACTGCTTGACTTCAGGACCTTTTGGAAGGATTACAGGCAGCAGAGTTCTGATATCATCCTTCATCTACCCCCATCTCCTGCCCTTTGTCCGAGAAGCAGCTTTCTGCTGAGGAAAACCAGGCTGTTCCTGCAGGGCAGTGGGCTGTGGTGCTCTTGGTTCTCACCTCCTACTCCTCATGCAACTGCAGCCCTGGGCATACATGTGGAAAAGAGCTATGGGAAGCCAGAAGGAAATGGTGTGGGGTCCATGGCAGTACCAGAGATGGGCTTGTTTCATGCCAGGTCAGAGACTGTCCCAGTTCCCTGTTGTGGTCAGTGTCTGAGAACCTCCCAGTTCTGGCAGTGCAGGAAGTTCAGATTGGTGGGTTTTAAATTGTTTTGCATGGCTGCGGACACACACACATGCCTGTGGCTTTATCTACCCCTGTACACTTACCTGGGAGTGCTTGTACTGCCCATCCCACTAACCAGGCTCCTCTTCTACCCAGTCCCCACAGGCAGCTGGCTCACGGAGCAGTTGGCAGCATGTTCCTTTTCTCCTGGTTCTTCCAAACATGGTACCTACATCTACGACGTGCTTGGAGGGAGATACCTCACTGCCAAAGCTTGTTCCCCTCCCTGGTTAGCACTGAGCTCCTGTTCCTGCTGCTGTGAAACGTGTTTCCCCACCATCCATCAGTCCAGTGAGCAATCTTATGACTTTATCGTGGCCTTTTGGCCTTTCTAGGAACACTGATTGTGCTGTGGTTAATGGGTCTGCACAGACAGCAGGTCCGGATGAGTTGCTCTGAGTGCCTGCAGGAGAGGTCAGCCAAGGGCATGTGTGTTACAGCCGGACTCTTGCCCTGCTGGGGAGGGCTGCTGAACTTGGCATGTGAGGAAGGTGGTGAAGTGGCTCTGTGTACCTGGGCAGGGTGTAGATGGGGACACAGACAGCCCTGCTGCTCTGGGCATGATTCTTCTGATCCTCATGGGCTGGAAAAGGTAAGAAAATACTCTACAGGGAGAGGAATGTTACTGATTTGAGTGATACTCTTAATAAATCAATGTCCTAGGATAGTGTTGGGTGAGTTGTGCTGCTTCAAATCGAATTAGGAAGGCAGGCCTTGATCTGTGTTCAGGACAGCTTTCACTGCGCTCTGAGCAGTACGTTACAGTTTAAAGCACATCCAAGGAAAGTGTGTGGGAGCCTCTTGCCCAAGAGGCGTGGGGTGTCCCAGATGGCAGGGCAAAGCATCAGGGTCTGCCAGGCAAAAGCTGCTCTGCAAACTGTGCCAGCGGGTATTGACACAGGACAAAAGAGTGACTGTGAACTTGAGGCCATGCTGCAGCCAGAAGAAAGGAGCTGCGGTGACAGAAACGGCCCGCAAACGCCAGGCTCGGAGCCGCACACTGGCAGGCAGCAGCCAGGCCGGTGGCTCCGCGGGCTCGCTGCCTGCAGCCCGAGTGCCCTCTGCTGTCACTGCGGGCAGCCCCGGGGAGGCACCGACGGGCACCGGAGGTGTTGGACACTGTCCCTGCGTGCCCCGCAAACAGGGCTGTGCTCACAGCACTGTGCTTCGGCTGCTGCCAGCGAGCTGCAGCCCAGAGCTGCTGGGAGGAGAAAGTCAAGAGGCAAAACTCTCCTCCTCAAAAAATCAGGTAAGCCGGCTCTCGGGCCAGAAGCGTGCTTGTGTGCTTGCTTGGCTGTATCTGGCTTCTCTGTTCCTGTGATGGTCTTGACCATGTCTCTCCTGTTCTGGTTTGCCTGGATACCTTTGCTTTACCTGCAGGCTGCTGCAGAAGGAGCTCAGCTCTCTCAGGCAGTAGTTATGCTTTCCAACTTCCTTGAGACTTCCCAGTTGACCTCACTACAGCTGTTCTCTCTCTAACTCCAAAGTGCCTCCCCTGTAGGAAAGCATCTTTAGGCCCTTATTTTCCCAATAACTAAGGAGGCTGAGAAGCACAGGGCAGTCACTGCCCCAAGGACATCAGGAGGAACTGGATGGAAGGAGAGGCAGGAATCAGGTTAGCTCAGTGCCAATGCTGCTCACCTGTGGATGTTGTTTTTCCCTGAGATTATCTGTATGGTGTGGGACAGCCATGGAGGAGGTGTGGGAATGACTGTGTCCGAGCTGCAAAGGGAGGTGTGTGTCTGGGGATATTTCTTTGCTAGCCCGGTGTTTTCCACTAGAGTTTTCTACTCCGGACAGGCTTGTGGGCTCAAATGCAAGGATAAGTCACTGGCTTTCCATCCCACTTGTGACCATACTCACCTCAGCTGCAGCTTTAGGCGAGAAGCTTCTGCTGTGGGTGGACTGATGCCCTGCTGTCCTGGCTTCCAGGAGGTGCCATTCCCAGCCTCTATAGGCTGTTTAATTTAGGGGGAATCAATCTCCTAAACTATCCTCCTTTTACAGCTGGCTGGAACAGCTGGACTGTGAGCAACAGGGAATTGTCAGACTTTTATTTTGTCTTTTTTTCTCCCCCATCCCAGTCTTGAGTGCCTGGTAGGGAAGCAAACTCTTCCATCTGTCCACAGACCCCCCAGGTAGGTAATAATAAATGCTTCGTATAGAAAAATTCAATTAGATTTGACAAGAGATGTATGCTAGTGCTTCCTTGCCAGGGCCCCATCTTGCTCTATTCTGTTCCTCTGCAAGAGACTTGCTGTAGAAGCTATTATGAAAAGAAAAAGGCTTTTAAGTATAATGGCAGTTTTAGCCAGGACTGGCTGTGGTGGGATTTGTAGAAAAGAAAATTACAGTGGGATCTTGTACAACTGCAGCCACCAAGATGCAGTTCTACCCAGGAGATGTGATGCCAGCTGCTGAGAGCAGGAAAGGGCTGTGTGGAGGGAGTGCTGGATCTAGGGCTTCTCTTAGTGCCTCTGAGTATTAAAGCTCCCAGGGTAAGAAGTGTGTTCATGGCGGTGTCTTGGCCAAAAGTGTGTAGTTCATGGCTTAATCTCCCTATCCAGTTCTTACTGTCCAGCTGTTTTGTTCTAACGTGGAGTGTTTTGGAGGACACTTCCATTCTTTGCTCGGTGTAGCTCACTACTAAGCTCAGCAGTGCTCTGCCCCGGAGGTGGCTGGGGTGCACTGTGGGTTTGTGCAAAGGAAATGGGAGCTCTTTCTACAGCTCTTGGTGCCACGCTCAGGACTGGGAGGAGACCATTTGTGTGGTTTTGGTTTTGTTTTTTGTTCAGCATGAATGTTCCAGCAACACTCAATTTTTGTGTTTTAATTCCTGGATTTCTAAATACTTGGAGCCTGGGTGATGTGAATATCTGTTATAAAGTACTTGGGGACAGACCTCTCTCTCCCTGTACGGCACTCATGTCTGCGTTAGCCATCAGTGTTCCCAAAAGCTGCTCCCTAGTTTCACACAGCTGCTTGCTGATGTTGGCACGACAGAAAGCAGAAGGAACCCCCATTTGAAGCTACATGTGATAGAGCCCTTCAGTGACCGAGAGCTTTAATCCTTTTGTCACAGTTGCAGTGACATTCTGTAATCCCATGAAATTGCATTGTCTCGATTTCCATGAAGTCTGGAACATGTGAGAACCCATTAACCTCACACGCTCTGTTCATCTCGGACAGATGAGTTGACATCATCTTGGTACTGGATGTAGGTGTATGGCACAGATTTCAGTGTGTTCAGACTTCTGGTGTTTGATCAAAATTCAAGAGGCATTTGAAACAAAATATTTACAATGTGAGCAAGTTTGTTTTGTTGTTTCTTTCCCCAAGTACCCAGGCACTCACGTGCATTGGGAGTCTCGCACTGACGTGGCTGAGCGCAAGGAGCAATCGCTCCCCGAGGTCAGCAGCAGCTTTTGCAAGCTCTGCAGAGCAGAGGTAGCTGTTCTTTGCAGTGAAGCTGCAAGGCATTGGGTGTCTTGGAAAGCACCTCTTGGAGGTGGGTGAGGTCAGGACAGCTTTGCAGGACGCCCGTGACAGCCATTGTGAACATCAGGCCTGCTGGCATGAGGGGGAAGCCTGGATGTCCCCGGGCAGCTGCGTTCATTTAGCAGAGGGAGCCTGTGTGCATTTAGTAGTTCAGCCTAAAGTGGGGAGCGTGGCCCTACTCTGTATTTACAAGGGACACAATATCTGAATCCTGGGGCTTATCCTGACTGTGAGGTGGGAGCTTAGGAAAGGTTTGGTTTAACAATTGCATCACAGAGTGGAATATTGATCCCCTTGCTGTACTGATTCCTTAAGGACAGATGGAGGCCTCACTTCTGTGGGGCAGAGAGTTGGCAGCGCGTTGAATATTAACTTTTGTCAGCCCCATTAAAGGCTGTGGTGAATACAGCTGCATTGTGCGACAGTGTGTGCAGAGCTAACGGAAGGGAAAGAAATCCTGAACTGGTTCTGCTCTCTCCTAGGTCAGAACCAAGGCTGAGCTCACAGCAGAGCTGCAGTTCCAGATGACCTGGAGGGCATCTGTCAGGGCCAGGCTGTGTAGGAGCCTTCCTGGACCTCCTCTGTGCTTTGCATGAACTCCCACTGGGTTTTAAGTGCACTTCTGCCTGCTGCTGCTCTGCAAACCCATTGCCCATCAAGTGCTTCTGACAGGTTGAGGCTGATGGGTCAGAGAACAGAGCACATACCTCTTTCTGGGAGACTCGTGGTATCATACAAGGTACAACTCCTAGTTTTTGGCTAGAACTGATTGACACTGCTGCACATAAGTGAACAGAAAAAGCATGCTTAAGCACAGGACACAAATACTCAGCACACAAGGGAAGATCCACGCACAACTGTGTTATTTTATTGTATTTGCCTGGACTCTGGGTTGGCGTGGCTGTGGTTTGGAAGGCCAGTGTGCCCTAGGCATCCAGGTGTAGCGGTGCAGAAAGCCTGATGAAGCAGAGCGTGCACAAAGTGACCAGCTCAGAAGCTCTCTCCTTTGGCTACAGGTGACAGTAGTACACTGCACTTTGATGCAAAGTGACATTCAAGTATGTATGTGCTGGCAGCCCAGGAAGGGAAGGCAGACAGATGGACACAAAAATGTAAGTGCCTATCTCTCTAGGCAACACCAGCTCTGTGAAGGGGATGCTGTTCCAAGAGGACCGACTAGCAGGGACAGGCTTGGCTCAGGGAAGCTTAGGTGTCTGTTCAGGGTGGTGGCTCACAGCCCTGAGTGATATCAAGAGGCACTAGTGGGAGTATGTACCAAGTGCTGTCTTGGCAGTGAGCATATGGAACGGAGGCAGACGTGTGCTGTTTGCAGACACTGTTAGGCTGGAAGATCTGAGATCGAGTGGGGGTAACAAAACAGCTTTCTGTGTGAAGAGTATTTCCTGCCTGCAGCAAGTCAGACTGGATGACCAGGGTGCTTGTTGCATCAAAGCACACAGAGGCCAGGAAGGGGTAGATGAGTTTGTTTTCATTTGTTTCTGGAACCCCTCCCCAATTTGCTTCTAACCCATGTCTGCTGAGTCCTTGTCATCTCTCTCCCAGTAGTTACTCTCAGGTGCTGCCTGTTTGAGGAGCCAAATGAAGCCCCAGGGTTGGACACCAGAGAGGTTTTGGTTCCCAACACTTTCCTTGATAAATGAATGCTGGGAACAGCGTAAGAGAAAAGGATCCAATCCCTATTGCTTTGCATTATCATCACTAAAAATTAAACCAGTGACTCAGAATAGCACTTGGTGGCCAAGATAGAGCTCCTGTGAGGCAAGCAATGAAATCTGCTGTTTAGAAATGGGATTCCTACTGCAGGTCATGGGAGAAGTTGGTGACAGAGATGTGAGAGGGCTCTGGGTTTCCTTGGTCTGCTCTCAGACACAAGGTCTATGCTTTTCTTTCTTCCTTTTTTTCTATTCTTTAATTTCAAGAAAATATGCCCACAGTACCCCTTAAAATTAAGGAGTGCCCAAGCCTGGGAAGCAGGCAGGAGGAGTGTCTAGCTTGGGGTTAGGGGCTTAAGAGAGAAGTAAGGTCTGCAGGATTTCTAGGTGGTCTCGTGTCTGATGGAGAGCATCAGTGCAAGAGGTGAGGCTCAGTCTAACGTGATGCATTCACAAATATGTTTTTGCATTCTTTGCATAGTCCTCTTGAGGAAAGCTGGATGGTGGCCCCAGCATCTCGCACACACATTCATACACAGAAAGGTTGTATGCTTTACAGCCCAGAAGCAGCACCATGCAGAAACCATCCAAAGGCCATGGGATGCCCTGAGGGAAGTCAGCTCCAGCATGCAGGCCCCAGCTGAGCATGGCTATGGCTCCACTGTCACGCTGCTGTTGGTAACACGGACGCCGTACCATCCCTTCCAGAATAGCGTGTCCTGGCCACCGTGTTCAAAGCGGATAAAGCGGACCCCAGGCCCATAGTTGGAAAAGGTGTGGGAGATCTTTGGGGTGAGAGACAAAATAGTTGCTGGTAAGCACCAAACTGCCACGAACCCACCCTTCTTTAGCACACAGAGCCTTCAATCCCACCTGCCCGAGTCATACCTGCCAGGTTGGTAACAACAAAGACATTTACAGTGGGAGTTACTAGGGGAGCTTTGATCCCATTGAGGCCACTGAACCTCTCCTAGTTGGTCTTCATCTTACACCTGCAGTGGTGGCTCAGCAAGTTTCCAAATTTTATCTAAGGTAGCCTCCCTCTATGATCCCTTTGTTAATCACAGGGTCATGGTTCTGCAGAGCACACGACAAAGCCTTCTCCTGCTCCAGGAGAACTTTCTTGCTTCTCTCTGCTTGAAAATATTCCTGATTCATGTAGGTTGGGTGTCACCTGCTGATCCCACAGCTATAACTCACCTCAGTCCAGCTGGCATCATTGTCCTCTGGGATGGCAATAGTGTCACTTTTGTACTCAGCCAGAACATCCTCATTCTCTGAGAGCAGCTTCACACAGAGCTCATAGAGGCAGCCGGCATCTCTGCGTCCTGCATACCTGTGAGGAGATCCAAGCTGCTGGTCCTACCTGTATGAACTCTGCAAAGAGCCAGAGCGTGCACCTGCACCTTGCTGACTCCAGGCTCTACTAGTCTCACCAAGTTACTGTGGCCTTGGTTTGAGGTGGAAATCTGTAGTGGTTCTGACCCCAGCCCACCCCCTCCCCTCATTCACAACAGGAACCTGGTCTGTAGAGGCCACATGCACCAACCATTTGAAGCTTGTGGGAGCCGCCTGTGGTGCTGTCAGCCAAGACCCAGCCCTGCCCCATGTTTAGGGGATCCTGGCAGCTGAGGTTTCAAGGCCCAGTGCAGGTATATGCCCTCCCTGCCCTCCCTTCTCTTCCTTGACTCTCTGCCTGCCTTCTGAGGTGTCCTTGCTACTTACCAGTCTTTCACCACAACTTTAGGCTGGGTTGTATCCATCAGCTCTTCCCAGTAGCCCTCAGCCCTAAGGTCAATGACTTGAGCCTTTCGACACCACCTGAAACACAAGATGGTAATTGGTATCACAGTCTCTCCTGGGACTGGGGGAACCAAAAATGTCCCCTTCTCTGAATAAGAGAAGAAAGCAGCCTTACTCATAAGATGTAACAAAGTATTTATGGACTTCTTCACTAGGAAATTCTTTTCCAAAGTCCCCAGGGAGCTCTTCAATTTTCCAGCCATCACCTCCATTCTCTACCTCTCCCCAGTGCTGCAAGTCTTCTGCAAATGGCAGAAAAGAGACTCGAATGAGTCTTAGTTTCTGTGGGCCTGGGGAACCTGACCACCTCCCACGGGAACCTTTCTCTGGCTCGTGAAATGTATCCTGTTAGACACAGCTCTGACTCCATTAGACCGTTAAGTAGAGGTCAGGCAAAAAGCTTGAGTCTGGCTGAACTTAATACTAACAATCCTCAACATTCCCCACCAAAATGGTTACATACACGTGGGTTAAGAAGGTGTTCCAGTGAAACTACTTTGGTATTCTGAACTGTGTCAGCACTTTCAGTGTTGTAAGGTAGGAGTAGCCTGGGGAGAGATGTGGATTGCTTTAGTTCTAAATTGCTGAGTGGTATTTCTAGAGCAGTATGGCCTTAAACATTGGACTTTTCTGGTCTTAGCCAGAGGGAACCTGGATGTTGGAAAAGGTTGCAGAAGAATAATCTGTAAACAAAATGGAGAAGCAGTGTTGATATTGCTTTGGTCTGTGATGTGTGAAATGTATTTGTTGCTGCTTGGGTTGTGAGGCTTGGTTACTGCTGCGTATCGCTAAGCATCCTGTAGATCTGGCAAACAAAGTTCACAGGTTATCAGAAGAATGGCAAAGGGGGGATGTGCACAGCTCCAGCATGGGCTGAAGTAAGGACAGAACAAACATGATTTGCCTGAGCTGCTTCAGGGAAGGAAGCCTGGAGTGCCCGGTGAGCTGAGGGCAGGCCGGTCCCAGAGTGGCACAGGCTTGATCTCTCCTGTCGTGGTTTTGCAAGAAGCAATCTAGAAACACAGAGGCCACTGCTATTGCATTGGACAGGGGTTCTGCAAAGGTCGTTCTTGTCTCTCAAATGTGATTCAGATCCCTGCAGGGGCTGATATAAAGTTGATCCCTTAGCAAAGGCTGATCACCAAAGGCCTTTATGCCCATTAAATGATCTGACTGCACGCAGTAATTGGCTTGACTCTCTAGGCAAGTGTTCTGGTTTTGCTAGGACAGAGTTAATTTTCTTCTTAGTGGCTAGAACAGTGCTGTGTTGTGGTTTCAGTGTGGGATTTACTATGAGAAGAATGTTGGGTTTTAGTTGTTACTGGAAGATGAGGGACATTTCCAGCCTCCCTGTGTTTTGCCAGTTTGCACATGCTGTGTTGTGGTTTCAGTGTGGGATTTACTGAGAAGAATGTTGGTAACATACTGATGATTTTAGTTGTTACTGGAAGATGAGGGACATCTCCAGCCTCCCTGTGTTTTGCCAGTTTGCACGTGCAAAGGACTGAGCTGGGGGAGGGAAGCACAGTAATTAGCAAAACCCAAACTGGCATTTGGCTCTGCCAGTGAGAATATTCCATATGATATCACATCATGTTCAGTATATTAATGAGGGTTGACCAGAAAGCTTGGGGATTCTTTTGGGGATCACTCGGGCTCACTCTTATGGGATTGCTGTTTCAGTTTGGGGACTGTCTCTGCTCTGGGATCGCTGGCTGGGACAGGCTGGGCATTGGTTGGCAGGTGACGAGCAGTTGCACTGGACATCACTCATTTGAGTCTGTTATTACTGTTATCATCATTATTACTTTTATTATTATTTTATGTCAATTAGTTAATTGTTTTTATCTCAACCCACAAGTTTTCTCACTTTTATCCTTCTGATTCTCACCCCTGTCCCATTGAGAGGGGGGTGAGCGAGCAGCTGTTCGGTGTTTGGCTGTCAGACAGGCTAAACCCACCACAGCAAGAAGAAAATGCTGCAACCAAGGAGATGCCCAATTCCCAGTGACTGCTCATGTCTATGACAATTGTTATGTGTGCCTCTCACCTTCACCACATGGGTTCTTGATGAGATTCTTCCTTTTCTTACTCAGGAAGTAGAAGTTTTGCCAGTTCTCTGCGTTCTCCTGTGACTCTGCTCCAGTGAGGCCTTCCTGCTGGCACTTCAGGATCCAAAGCGCGGCTCCATCAACCAGGTTCTTCCACTGGCAGCAGACCAGGCGGCACGCCAGCACCAGATCCACTGCAGGTATGGAAGCCAGGATCCTGATCAGGACTGCTTCGGGGAGGGACTCCATCCTTGGGCCAGGCTGGGTGGAGCTTTCTGAGAAAGAGGGGGAAAGGAGTGGTGACACAGTGGTCCTCACACATGGGGTCCCCCACCCTCAGTGATGTCAAACACTGATACATTGGAAGAAAGGGACAATCAGCATGTTATCTGAGAGCAGGATTCTGGGGGTGTAGATCACTTCCCAACCTCAAGGCCTCCTGACACGTGTTAATACCTTGAAGGATGTGAGCAGATTCATATTTTATGTTCTACATGAAGCCCTTAATTAAATCCATCCATAAAATGGATTCTGACATCTGCAATTGTGGCCAGTTTGACAGTTTCCCAGGCTGGAATCAGTCCTCCCAGAAATCCCTGCTGCTGCAAAAATCAGCTTCTTAGTAATGAGTTCCTCTGCAGGGGGAGGCATCTGGGTGTGTGTTCTGCCTTTAAGAACCTCACTGATAACAAATGCTGCAGAGCAGCAGTACCCAAACATCAGTGGTGAGCATCTTGCCAACCACATTTGCAGTGATTTGTTCTCTATCTGGAAGGCTTTCCCTCAAGGGGCTGGCACTCAATCTCCTTAGTCATGAGCACAACTGAAAATAACTCTGTTATTCCTTTTTCTATGGCCTCATAACCTGAGCAATTAAGTCAGAAGCGCGTGCTTTATAATTTCATGTGCCAATTCTGTACTCTGGCTCCCTACAGCTCTCTGCTCCCTGAGGCCCAGGGCCAGGGCTGCAGGAATAAGGAAAGCTGAGTGTGCAGGTTCAGAGCCCGTGTCATCGGTGTGGGATGCAGGGTGACACTGCTCTTAGCTGACTGCTGGTGCTGGGCAGCTGCTGAGACTGCAGCAAACTGCATAGATGCAGCCAAACTCCTCAGGAGTGAGTTGCTGAGGTCAGGAGAGCACTAGGGACAAAGCAGGTGACATATCCTGAAATGTGGCACTGCCCAGTCTGGCAAGGGAGGGAAGAAACAGGGAGTCGTTACTGTACCAGCATCCTAAATCCAGTTGTTCCAGCTGTGTCCTCTGACTGGCTGCAGACAGCAGGAGGCAACTGCCATTTAAAATTCCCTGGCTGTTATGGGGGCACTGGGAACTTCCCCCAACCCCTTTCAACCCTCAACCAGAGTCCTGAAGGGCAAAACGGGATTATTTTTTTAATTATTACTATTTTTCAAAGAGGTCTCGCTGGCTTCAGCTCCCGCAGGACTGGCACACGCCTCCCAGCTCTCCGTGCTAAGCGAGGATTCCCCACGCACACGGGGAAGGGGTCGGTCCCTGGCTGACCCTCCTTTCCCCCTCCCAGCACCTCAGCACGGGTCTCCCAGCAGCAGGAACGACCCCGCAGCCCT
>NW_010289219.1:7935-11124 GCF_000700745.2 Antrostomus carolinensis | reverse complement strand
TGAGGATGAAGAAGCGGCAGAAATAATGTGTGATGAATTGACCTTAACCCCCGTCCCCTGTCCCCCTGTGCTGCTGGGGGGAGGAGGTGGAAAATTGGGAAAGAAATTAAGCCTGGGAAGAAGGGAGGGGTGGGGGAGGTGTTTTAAGATTTGGTTTTACTTCTCATTATCCTCTGGTTTTGATTGGTAATAAATTATTTTTAATTTTTTTTTTCCCCCAAGTTGAGCCTGTTTTGCCTGTGCCAGTAATTGGTGAGTGATCTCTCTCTGTCCTTAGCTCCACCCATGAGCATTTAGTTTTATTTTTCTCCCCCTGCCCAGTTGAGGAGGGGGAGTGATAGAGTGGGTTTTGGTGGGCATCTGGCCTCTAGCCAGGGTCAACCTACCACAGTTACCCAGAGAGGTGGTAGAAGCCTCACACCTGGAAGCACTCAGACTCAGGCTGAACAGGGCTCAGAGCAACATGATCTAGTTGAAGATGTCTCTGCTCACTGCAGCGGGGTTGGACTAGATGACCTTTAAAGGTCCCTTCCAACCCAAGCCATTGTAGGATTCTATTATTTGTGACCAGAGGTGGGCTGCTTTCTCTTCAGCTCATACCAATATGCTCTAGCGCTCTTAGTTCAAGCTTGAAGATGTTTCAAAATAAACAAATAAACCTAAATCATTGAAAGGAATTCACAACAGATAAGGAAAATGGGTTTAAGCTCCAGCAGCAGTCTGGAAGGTGAGTTTTCCTAATATGTGATGATTTTGTTAATCACTGGAGTACCATCTGTGCTGTCACAAGTATCATTCATTTTGAAATGGCTGTGATTATTTCAGAGGAAAGTTGTATTTTATCATGTTGAAATTTATGAAAACCTTTACCAGGCACATATAATAAGAAAATTGCCCACCACTAAGGAAAAGTGCATCATTTTCTCAGTGTCAGATGCGTATTTTGAGTTGATTAACAACTAAGCAGTAGCTCATCTTGGAAACATTCAAAGCTAAGTGAAAAAAACCTGCTCTGTCAACTTCCACTTCTGTGTGATGTTTTGTTGTTGGTCTGTTTGTTTTTTTTCCTGTTTTCCATCTAAGTAGAAAACACTTTCCCTGACTTCCTATGGCTGCCTGCAGATGTAAAGGAAATTCCCTCATCATAATTATACAACTTGCCAGGACTCTGTGCTTATGTAAATTCCCATCTTTGTTGCAGATGGAAGGATTTAAGGTTGCTTAAATAATCACTTTCAAAGATATCAGAGGAAGGTAAATTTAGTATTAATTTGTAGAGGAACACAACAGAGTTCAGTGGCAGGGTTCACTCCATTACTTACTACATGGGAAAACATACAAAAGAAGAACACATGATTATGTGTTTTGTATGACTTTGAGTTAGCTGTAATCCAAGGTTAATTAGCAATTTGAGGTTAAAATAGCAGCAATTTGAGGTTCATTAACAATATTACAATAAGGCACTAGTTTGGATTATATGATTTTCTAACAAACATGGTTCATCAATAATCAAGAATCAATTGATTTATAAAGCTTCTTAAATCAAATAGCATACAGGAAGAGATAGAGATATATGTATTTTATATATATATATAAAGGGATACCTATTAAAAGTTCCCATCAAGTTCCATGAAATACTCATGTCAATAATGCTTTAGCATTCCTCAATGGCCAAAGTGTTGAGCCTCGAGTGGAGAAATACAGCCCAGATCCCATCATCAGCAGCGGTTGTCCAGTTTTGCAAAGTTAAGTTCATGAGTTCTGAGGTGT
This sequence comes from Antrostomus carolinensis, assembly GCF_000700745.2. Classification (NCBI taxonomy): domain Eukaryota; kingdom Metazoa; phylum Chordata; class Aves; order Caprimulgiformes; family Caprimulgidae; genus Antrostomus; species Antrostomus carolinensis. Next base: position 9,354 of record NW_010289219.1, on the reverse strand, counting down.
CTCACTCAGAAGAGAACACTGGTCACAGACCATCATGGTCCAGGAGAGCTCAAAGTGTCTCACTTGAACCACTATTTATAGGATTGTGAGATGTTTAGCTTTAGTCATTACCCTCTCTTTTATTTTGGCCACAACTTTGCATTAGATAATTCTGATACCCTAGCAACTACAATTCCATATTTTCCAAATTGTACAGTTCTGGTACCTAGAAAATCAGAATACAGTCCCGGCAGTATGTGTTTTGGGCACAGTTACAGAGTGCCTAATTGTCCTAACTCACTGCACCTGTAACCAAAACAGGAACACACAGTTGGCTTATCCTGCAATTGCTAAGCTGCATCACCACAGCATTTTGGGTTCAATCAGGAGGTGCCTGATTGTCCCAACTCACTGCACCCGTAACTGAAGCGAACATAATGTTGGCCTTCCCTGTGATTGCAAAGTGGCTTGGGGGTAGGCTGCACACTCACATTCCAACCCTATGATTAAAGTCAATCTATCTGTCCTTCACAGAGTAGCAGTGTGGTCACTCCTTCCCTATATGCCTATACATAAGTTAATACTACATTCCAACTGTAATTTAGATGAAATTTTTGTGTTAGGTTAACCCCTATAATCATTAAGGTGTATATATATTTTATATCATTAAATGTGGTTAGACAGTTTTATATGTGCAAGGAATGTTTTGTAATAACATAATCTGTTTTGTCATCTTCCAAGTTTTGATATATAAAATCAGTTTTTAACAGAAAACATAGTATAACAAAAACCAATAGAACTACAATGAGGTGTAACATTAGATTTAGTGTCCCAGTTGGAGACCATCCAAAAAAGGTTTCTCCCTAGTGATTTTCTCCTTCTTTTCACCCTTTCTAGGATATGGTATATCTCTTCTGCATCATGGTGGATGGTTATTAGAGTTTTTTGTGCATTTTTCTGGATGCATTCCAATAGCTGTTGCAAACCATTGTGTTGTAACAGTTGTCTCCCCAAGGCAAAATTAATTCCAATAGGACAGGTAATAAATCTTGATATGACATGTGGTTTGATTGTAGCAATTGGTGGATTATAACAGGAGTTTAATAGTTAAGTCACAACCTATAATTTTGGTAAAATTACAAATACAGATATTTGAGTGTTTATTTTTCTCCATGGTAGTGTTGTCTGCAAAGACAGAGTCACAAAACATTCTTATACAAACACATCCATTTCCAATATATATGAACACAGTTTCAGGGGTTTCATTGGCATGTGTTTCAAAGTGGTGTTTTGTTCCATATCTAAACAAATATCTTGAATCTTGTTCTTCTTACTACTTTCTTGTTGTAAAGTTTCAGCCTGACGGAGAATGCATTATAATTTGAGAATCCTATATATAACTAGCACACTAGGGCTGCAGCAGGAAGCAATGCAGCAGTC
>NW_010289219.1:0-7912 GCF_000700745.2 Antrostomus carolinensis | reverse complement strand
CCCTCTAATACCATTTTCATTGCTGTTGGAGCAACTAAAGAAAAATATGTTTAAAAGGGGTGATTTTCTCAAACTCCAATATTTGTAGATGCAATAGTCTGAGTTAGATAGAAAGACATAGAAATGGGGCCAATATTTTAAGAGGTTGTTGCAATGAAACACTTTTAGAGAATGAATAGATATGCCTGTATGTCAAGGAAAGAATTAAGAAAAAATGTTGAGTTAAGGTGCAAAACATCAAAGAACAATAAGCAGAGACCAATGAAATGGAAAATAATGAAAACTAACTTGTTAGAGAATGAAATGTTAAAAGGGGATTACAGTATTCCAAAGGAAAAATTAGTTCACTTTGTACATATTTTGCCTTGCATGTATTACCATTTCATAGTCTTAACTAGAAGATAATTACTGCACACTATTAATTTCCAAATCAGCAGCACAAAATTTATGAGGAGATAGTAATTTAGAATGAGGAAAAATGGTCTGCTTGGATTTCAAATTTCAAGAATAAAAATGTGATAAGTAAAAAGCTATTTAAATTTTAAACTGGTACTGTAAAGTCTGCCTTTGGACAAGGTGCTCCACAGCCTCAAACAATTTGGGTGAAGATTAAAATATGAATGTAGGCACATGTTTTGCTGTGAATATGTATTAACTCAACATAGGATGGTACCTCATGTTTGTAATCAGTATCGGGTGATTTTATTTGTACTAAGTCCTTCTTTAGGTAGAGCTAAATGAGCTTTTGCCACTCTTGATAAGCAAGATGACAGTTCTAAATCTATTAGTATTTTGTACTAAGTAACTCTATTTTAGATACTTTTTCCTTTGTGCATAGTCTTGTGGAAAAAAACCCAACAAAAACCAACAAAGCAAAACAAACAAAAACTTACCGTGCCTAGCACTGGTGCTGCAGACTAATATTTGTAAGATGTCAAGCAGACAAGCACATGCAGCTAAGCTAGGTAATAATGATAAAAGAATCATTAACATAATCTCTTGTTCATTTGACACTTCTACCTCTCAAAAAGAAAAGCTTATTGAATTGTAGTCAGAGGTACTGCTACACAGAATTCTCCTCCCTCTGTTCCCAAGATGAAACAATATTACATTTAACAAGAGTTTATTGAGAATGACAAGTAGACACAGACCTCTTTCTACTTACTTGACTCTAAGTCTTTGTGCATCCTATGTTCAAACTGTGTAGGTAAAAGTAGTGTGGAGACATAGACAGTGTATTTCCTATCATTTATGCATTTACACCAGAACTTATTTTTCAAGACATAAGCATCTCCCAACCTCTTTGTTCTTACTGGTCTGACATAACTGTGGAAAGCTGATATATTTACCTTAGGGACACGAACATCCTGCAGAAGTAGAATATCTAAATCCTCTAGTACCTGGCATTTGGGGATTTTCAGTTTTTGATTTTAAAATATATTTAGTGTGCATTGGTCAAATACATTAGTTAGTACAATATACATAGTACACCTTATTCAAATCTTTAAAGTGTTCTTTTCAAGATAATTAACATAGATGGGGAAATATAATGTTAATAATGGAAGAAAATACTAGCTGTAGACAACTAGATGAAAGGCTAAAACTAGCATATTTTTCTGAAGGCTGATATTCATCATGACATTGAAGAGTTTTTACTGACTTTTGCAGCTGATTACTAGACTTTGAAAAGTCTGAAAAAAATTAACTAATATTGGTTAACATGAAAGCTGATTTTCTAAGCTTGAGCTTTTAAAATAAGCTGTAAATATTCTTTCAGAGTTAAAACTGCATGAGTTTTAGTATCAGAAAGAAAAGAGGGTGAAACAAATCTTAGCTTGTGGGTTCCCACTGGAGTTCGGTATGTACTGGATATCAATCAGATCAGAAGATGGATTTGGCAGACATAAATTTATAAAGAGCTGTTGGATTTTTAATCTATTGGATTTCTTTAATGGCCTCTTGAGTAACTGCAGTGTGATACACAGAACACTGAAGCTGATGGAAAAATCTTACACTAAAATCAATAAGCTTGGCATGGTACTTATATTCCTGGACATTTTTGAAAATCAGTTGGATGATTTAGTAAAAATGCCCTTCAAATGATATATTGTTTTGCTTTTGTTGGGTTTTACTGTGTGTTGCTACACAATATGATGTATGCTGGAAATCTGCTAAGATACTTATTTTAGGACACATAACTTCAAGACATCCAGGTCTGCTGATTTCAAAATGTTTATTCCTAACAAATGTTGTCTATTTACCTTCTCTGTTGCCAAAGGATTAGAAAAATATTTTATACACAAGGGAGATATGCATGTCATATTACTACTTTTCAAACACAACAGTATATTTTTAACATACTTTCTACTCCTTTCTAATAATGGACTAAAACTGTTGCTACTACTTCTTCTTGCCTAATATAAGACTATTATTTTCCTTTTATCCAGTTCAAGTATCATGTGTGAGTAAACCAAGGACACCTAAATTTTTCAAACCTAGAGAAAATGATGTTGAGCAAGTAAGATGCTGTAACTAACAATACAATTTGCTTTTGAACAATAAACTTCCTTTATGTTTGTATATCCTGAAGATGTCACTAATATTAGAGGATCTCACAGGTCTTATGTTTATTACATCTTGGGAACCAAAAGCATAAATAGTCATAAGCAGAGTATCCATGAAGCTACACAGTATATTTCTTCTCTCTCTAGCATAATGAATCACAAATCCACTGCTAAGACATCAGAGAAATATTCCAATAAATAAATAAATAATATTTCAATCCTCCAAGCAGAGAGAGCATTAACTGCAAATTTCCCACACCTTGGAAATTATTCTACCATGTCTTCCTTTGCGGTGTTTTAAGTGTGAAATACACTTCTCTTTTCAATCTTATTTTTATGTGAGAAGAAATAGCTTAAATAGGTACCCCTTCACAACCCAAAATCGGTGTATGTATCTTAGGAAGAAGAATGTACATATTTATTTTCTTTGTTTCCGACTAGTTAGCTTGGGTTATAACATATACAGTTATATGGGCATGGCATACATCACTAAGATTTCCCCATGCACTTTGTGGACACCTATTTTCTTTTAGGTTTTTAGTGGTTATGGACCTTAAAGACCAGTCCAACAACGTGTTTAAATGAACCCTTAGACTACTCAAGCTGCAATTTAGTCACAGTATAGCTCCTTCAGTTCAGGAGAACAGATTAGAAAGGCCCTGTCTAAAACATAGGGATCTAAAGCTTCATCAGACAGACAAGGTCACAGATATCGCTGAGCACGCCTCTAATTCCTACCAAAAGCCATTTAGGATCCAGAAAACAGGTATTTCAGAGTTCAAAATTGCTCTTTGGAAAGCCTACTCAGACTCACAGAATAATATAAGGTGAGAGATGGAAGTCACCTAGTTCAACTACTTTCTCAGACTAAGGTTAGCTTTGAAGTTAGGTAAGCTTGCTCAGGGTCTTATCTAGCTGAATTTTCAATATCTACAATCATCCACATATTCTGGTGATCCTGTTGCAGTGCTGTCTCTTGACTTATTTTTTCCCAATGTCTAGACAACATTTTCAGTGTTGCAACTTGTTCCTCATATATTTTACATTAAAAATAACATTCAAATCCTTCTGGCTTGATTAGTAGTGCTATTTTCTGCTCACCTTTGGTCTCCATTAAATTTGCAACCAGGTTTTGTAATGACCCAGCTTCAGTGGGAAAGATTGAAAATATTTTTCATTCTAGCTATGAGGTCAGCTTCAAAGCACACATATGGTAGTAAGTTGCATAAAGCAGCACAGTGCCATAGGCATGACAAAGAGCAACAACAACCCATGCAGGCCATTATGCAAACCACTTTTTTAGATTAAAATAGCAAACTGTGCGCCTAAATCAATCACAATATTTGAGACTTAACCACATTTTCAGAGAGGAACATAGCAAAATAGAGAGACTCCTTTCTCTATTGTTTCTTATACACTTTTTAGCAGCTGACAGCTGCTGGAAATCACAGTCAAATACCTTTTATTTGTTGTTCTTTTCACGCAGGATCTTATGTCAGCTGATTTAGGCACTGCAGAGTTGAGAATTAAGTTACCTAAATGCATTTGTTAAATTTGATCCTTTTTTATTTAGTTTTGAGAAGGAAGATTGAAACACTTATATCCGGAGTATGGATGAATATCACAAATATGACATATAAAACCAAGTGTACTGCTTTATGCCTTTTTTTCCAATGAACCATTCCATCTGCATCATTGTGTCTCTTTATTTTCCTTTCTACTTGCTAATGTGCATTACACAATAAGTTTCTCAGGCCAGACTATTTGCTATTTGTTTAACATTATTCACTTTTGTATGTCATAAAGTCAAATATTTTAAGTAAAGAACACATTTTTCAAGAAAGCAATGTGGAGAAGAAGTAGGAGGAATAGTTTGATTTTCCTGTCCACATAGTGTTAATTTCCTTCTTTTATCCTGTCCTCACTCAATGAATTTGAGCAGCTCACATTTAAAACATTATTGAAACATAGCTCTTGCATATAGACCTTACTTTTCTTCTAACTCCTTTGCAAAGATGGCAATTGGGTTAGGTCAAACTGTCAAATAATTTTTAAAAATAGTTTATCTTCCCTGCAAAAAGAATTAGAAAATCTGAAAGTAGAAAGATTGTTAAGATCCCTGCTGACAAGGCAATATCTTGTGATGAAAGGAGAATATCTACCAAATTTCAGTACCCCCTATCACCATCATCTGTGAAATGCTAAGCATTAATTAAGAACAAGATTCACAGGGTGTATGTATATATAAAACTTGTTAGTTTTAACTTGAACTGCAAGATATTGCTGTGGCTTAGATTTCTTCTTTATTTTGTGGCAGTGATTTTTTGTTTTGTTTTGTTTTGTAGACATTCTCCAAGGAATGTCTACAGGCAAGATGGCAATTTACAGGATACTTAAGAAATATGCCATAGAAAGCATGACCTAGAATCATCAGATTTTTAGTAGTAACATTTTTAAAGGTTTTTCTAAAAAAGGAAACAGATATTAATTCAAGTGTAGGATTACTCATGAGTTCAATAATAAGAAGAAACGGTATTCCTTAATCTACATAAGTGGTATTTCATGTTTCTATAAATATATTTGACTTCACATACCCTTTCCTTGTACTTCTAGGAACCTCCTTGCCAAATAAAGTGTATCATGGTAATCCTTAGTACATGTAGAACATTTTTTGTAAGGAAATCTTCAGACATTTTACAAAGCAGTTCAACGTCACTCATCTGACTAAAAAAAAAAATGCAGTTCACACATTTACATTTATATTTCTGGGCAGAATAGATATATATATATATATATATATATATATTTAAAGCCCATTACATCACATATATAATTTATCAGACCTCAGACCTTTTGGCTTGAAATTAAATTTACAATGAAATGGTAATGGAATGTTGTGACAGACATTAAGACATCCTGGAACATTCTATCATACTAATCTTATAAACACTTTTAAAAGTGTGTTAGTGATTGGACTCTCAGCACAACTGACTTTCTCTTGCAGAATTAAAATCAGTTGGAGACAATCAAATTAAAACATCCAATACTTCAATATTGTCAGATAATATTTTTTTTAATGTTTTCCTCTCCTTTCCCAAGAGAAGGAGCAAAAGCTTACAAGAACTGATAGAGTGACACTGACAAACACCAACTGATCCTGGACTAATATGAAATTCTTCAGAACTGCTAAAGAAGGAGAACTAAGGAGACGACAGCTGAGTGTCATTTCACAAGACAGATGTAAAAGCTTTTTATAATTGTAAAGTTATATTGTATAAGGGTCACACAAATTAATGATATTTTCAATAAGGAGAGCAGGCTGGCTACTAGGTATTTTTACATCAACTGAGACAAGCACAATTTAACTTGGAAACACAGAATAAAAGCATCAACCTAGAAATCATCAATTACTCTATTGACCCAACTGAAATTCCCCAGAAAGAAAACAGAGAGACTCTGAAGGCACTTAAGAAAGCTGTCAGCTGTCAGCCAGGTAGTTGAGGAACTGAGATCAGATTTCCAACTTAAATAGAGAATAGAATAGAATAGAATAGAATAGAATAGAATAGAATAGAATAGAATAGAATAGAATAGAATAGAATAGAATAGAATATTTCTGTTGGAAGGGACCAGCAAAAATCATCTATTCCAACTGCTTGACTACTTCAGGACTGACCAAAATATAAAGCATGTTATCAAGAGCATTGTCCAAATGCAAAACACTGACGGGCACGGAGCATTGGCAGCCTCTCTAGGAAGCCTGTTTCAGTGTTTGACCACCCTCTTGGTAAGCACTTCCTAATGTCCAGCTGAAACCTCTTAGTGCAGCTTTGAACCATTCCCCCATGTCCTATCACTGGATCCCAGGGAGAAGAGATCAGCACCTCCCTCTCTACTTCCCTTCCTCAGGAGGCTGTAGAGAGCAATGAGGTCACCCCTCAGCCTTCTTTTCTCCAAACTATAAAAACCCAGGGTCCTTAGCTGCTTCTCAGAGGACACAGCAAGCAGTTGGGATAGGACTGCAAGAATAGTTGCCACCATGGATCAGCAGCTTCCTGGGGATGTGTTGGGATAAGAGGGTCACGCACATGGCTTGTTTCAGTGGTGGTGTGGTGTGGTGCGGTGTGGTCATGGGGTTAGTCCCCCTAAACTTGCCTGTGCAGGTCCTTCTTAAATACCCCTTTGAGGGCCGTGGTTTCTGTGGCAATGGCACGTCTCCAGCTCTGTGCCCCCCAGCGACTGTTGCATGCTTGGGGTAGGAGCATGTCTGGGCAGAATGTTTTCACAAGTCGGGGTTTCCAGGACCCTGTCATCTTGTGGCTATCCTTGAAAGCAGTCTTTGAGACATAATTTCATAGTGTAGTCCCTCCTCATAATAAACACTAAAGTACAGACCACATTACCATGTCTGCCTTTGTTTTCTTCCCGCTGTTTTTGACAAAGTGGATTACATTTCATTCCTTCATATAAACCCAGTATAGGGGGCCTACAAGAAAGCTGGGGAGGGACTTTTCATAAGGGCAACTAATGACAAGACAAGGGGAAATGGGTTTAAACTGAAAGAGGGGAGGTTTAGATTAGATATTAGGAAGAAGTTCTTCACTGTGAGGGTGGTCAGACACTGGAACAGGTTGCCCAAGGAAGTTGTGGATGCCCTCTCCCTGGAAGTGTTGAAGGCCAGGCTGGATGAGGCTCTGAGCAACCTGGTCTAGTGGAAGGTGTCCCTGCTGATGGCAGGGGGATTGGAACTAGATGATCTTTAAGGTCCTTTCCAATCCAAACCATTCTATGATTCTATGATTCTATGATAAGACTGAGGCAAGGAAGTCATTTAATACGTCAGCCTTCTCCATATCCCAAGTGACCAGGTCTCCTGTTTCCTTCCAGAGGGGGCCCACATTTTCCCTATTCTTCCTTTTATTCCCAACATACTTATAAATGTTTTTCTTGTTGGCCTTGATGTCCCTGGCCAGATTTAATTCTGACAGGTTTTTAGTTTTTCTACCCTGATTCCTGTCTGCTCACACAATTTCCTTATATTCCTCCCAGGCTACCTGTCTTTGCTTCCACCCTCTGGAGGCTTTGTTTTTGTCTTTGAGTTTGTCCAGGACCTCCTTGTTCATCTATGCAGGCCTTCCGGTGTTTTTGCTTCACTTCCTCTTTGTTAGGATGCATCACTCCTAGGCTTGGAGGAGGCGATCCTTGACTAGTAAATAGCTTTCTAGGGCCCCTCTTCCTTTCAGGACTTTGTCTCGTGGAACTTTACCCAGCAGGTCCCTGACAAGATCAAAGAGGAACTGAAGAATGGAAGGAATTTATAACAAATAAGTAGAGAAAGTGGGGGTTGG
>NW_010289218.1:0-21982 GCF_000700745.2 Antrostomus carolinensis | reverse complement strand
CCAACTGTTTGAGATTCAACACAGCCAAGTGAAAGGTCCTGCACTTGGGTCACAAAAATCCCACTGGGGAGGAGTGGCTGGAAAGCTGCCTGGCAGAAAAGGACCTGGAGGTGCTGGGCAACAGCCAGCTGAATATGAGCCAGCAGTGTGCCCAGGTGGCCAAGAAGGCCAATAGCATCCTGGCCTGTATCAGAAATAGCATGGCCAGCAGGACTAGGGAAAGGATTGTCCTGCTGTACTGGGCACTGGTGAGGCCACACCTCGAGTACTATGTTCAGTTTTGGGTCCCTCACTCCAAGAAAGTGCTGGAGGTGCTGGAGCGTGTCCAAAGTAGACCAATGAAGCTGGTGAAGGGTCTGGAGCACAAGTCTTATGAGGAGCAGTTAAGGGAGCTGGGGTGGTTTAGTTTGGATAAAAGGAGGCTGAGGGGAGGAGACCTTATCACTGTCTACAACGACCTGAAAGAAGGTAGTAGCAAGGCTGGTCTTGGTCTCCTCTCCCAGGTGATAGAGACAAGAAGAAATGGCCTCAAGTTTTGCCAGGGGAAGTTTAAATTGCTTGTTAGGAAATATTTCTTCATCAAAACAGTTATTAAGCATTGAAACAGTTTGCCTAGGGAAGTGGTTGAGTCACCATCCCTGGAAGTCACCATCCCTGGAAGATGTGTAGATGTGGTGCTTAGGGACGTGGTTTAGAGGTGGACTTGGCAGTGTTAGGTTTATGGTTAGGTTTATCTTTTACTCAATGATCTTAAAGGTCTTTTCCAACCAAAACAATTCTATGATTCTATAACTCTGTGATCATGCCTAACCTGTAGGCATGCCATCTTCCAAGTGAACAGGAGGAAGGCAGTCTGCTGTACCATGTTCTTCTGGTGTTCCCTTCATCAGGCACCAGGTAGTTTTTCACCACTGAAGGCAAAATCTAAAGCTGTGAGGAAGTTGATGTCATTAAATGAAAATAGCATAGCCAGAAATTAACTGATTTTTTTCTTTAAACTTGAGCAGTGTCACCTGCCCACATATCTGAGCACAATGACAAAGATAGAGTCATCGATCTTTCCTCTCACTGAACCCATATAGCTCTATATGCAATGATCTCTATACTTTCATCTTTAGTATCGAAACAGGCTTCTTCTGTTTCACCACGAGCTATTGGAGCTCATCCTTCTACTGCTCTTAGTGTGCCTCCCCTCCTGTCCTCACAGCAGCTCCACCTTTGTGGACTATTTGCCAGGTTTCCCACACACATACATTCAAGGCAACCCTAAATGTAGCCTGCCAGGTGCTTCCAAGTCTCTTCTTCAGAGCATATGATATCTTGGGGAGCATGTGATATTCTTTGCACTTATTTTATCTTTTTAGCTGCTTCTGTATATACAAAATTAAGTTCAAGAATATCCCCTGTGGGTTTCTCTGTACAAGGAATACGTATGTTTACTTTTTTCTTCCCATATTGTCTCATTCGGTTCTATGCCAGTTATCTGAGAACTGTAACATTATAAAGACATCCCAGGTCAGTAAATCCTGGGCTCTGAGACTACTGTCAACATATTCATATCTTTATATTCTTTAATGTGATTATGTAAGAGGATAAGGAAGAAAAACCTAAGAATGCCTGTTACTCCAGACCAAGACACTATTGGTAACCTTAAAGTGCTGGAATTTAACAGTTTTGAGTGGGCTCAAGAACATAACAGATACCTGAGAAAGCAGATACCAAGAGAGCACTTTAAGAATACTCTCCTACCAGCTTTCCTCAGATAATTTATTTAAACAGCAAAGAGAAATCCTAGATATCAGGACTGAAAGAGAGGTCATTTAATCTATAGCTATAGGAGCGTCAGCTATGCCTAGATTATACTTAAACCAAGAACAACGTGGAGGATTCTGTAAGTTAATGGCAAACATTAAAACTGATATACATCTGTGTGAGGCTTTCACCCAGAAGCTCACCTGTTGATGGGCCCAAAGTAAGTATATCTAAGTTTCAAGATCCCAGAGCTTGTTTGGTCTAACTCTGGTTGAATACAGTAATCTCCTGGATCTAGTACTTTACATAGCAGTTCACCCAGGCATTCTCTGACAAAAGGTCTAAAGGCAGTTAATTTGTTATCTTCATTTTGAGGGGAAAGAGGAGAATGAACAGGCTGGTGATGGGGAAGTGTAAGGAGATTTTGTTTTGTACTACAAAGGAGCTAATGACCATTTGGATGCCTCTATGTTTGTGATTGTGCATCTAGCAGTTTAGAAGAAATTTAATTTTCATAATGCCCAGCACCAGAGTAACTGGGATCCTATTTACAAAACTGAACACCCTAAAAGGTGACATTAGGCAGCAGTTGCTACCAGGAGAAACACTCACTACTACCTTGTCATTTTGTCGGGCAAAATGACTAAGTAAAACAAATCAAGAAAATAACCAGCCTTAAACTAAACAAACAGCCTAACATTGCACTCCAGGCACCACCTCCAGCAGACTGTCAAGAAGGAAAACAGATACAAGCAGAGGCACTTAGCTGAGAAAGTTACACTGCCAGGCTTGAAGTTTCAGCCCTGCAAAACATACTCTGCCCTCACAGTGGGGTGGAGCAGCAGAGTTACCTTCAGAAAACTAGGTTGGAAAGATGTGCTGCTGTAAGTTTTAGCTAAAATGTAAGACTAGTGTTAAAGCAACTCAACTCTTTTGTGATTGAGAAAGACTTTGTGTCACATATTCCTCCTGAAAGACAGGAGCTGCTCACAGAACAGAGCACAGTAGATAAAAGGCTGATGGCCTCTGTGAAATTGTCATTAAAAGCCATAGTTTAGTACACAGGGAGGCACAAAAAATAAAAGGCTGCAATGTAGTCCGGGAGGAGTCATTTCTCCTGTAGGATACAAAAAATATTTCCATTATTAATTACTGTCAATTGTTCCATTTTAAAACATATGTGGCCATGCTCAGACTCTTGAAGTTACACTGTGCAGAATTCAGTGGGCTTGGTTGTGTGATTTATATGATTTTATCATCATTCCTTTGATTGCACAGTCCTCAAACAAATGAAGAGCTTTCAAAATAGATTTGCATATACTTCCTGCATAACTGCTATATAAATCCACCTATATGACTGCTGGTAAATCAACCACATTATGATAGATTCCTTCTCCAGGGATGCTTCTGCAAATAAAGTTTTACTCATAATACACTTGAAATAAATAGAGAAAAGGGAATGAGCCAAAGTATTCACCTTTGAGTCATATAAATATTTATAAACAATGTTCACCCTGCTCTGTCCACTCACATCCCCATTTCAACAAAAGGCTTCCACACTCTGCCAGTGCCAACAAGTCCTTTCTGCAGTTCTCCAAGTGCTTCTCCTGTTTATTTCACACACAGTTTCTGTTTTATTCAAACTGAATAAAGCCTGCTCAGTTTTATCCTCTTGGCCAGTCCCACTCCCTAGAGCTTGTTTATATCCTAGATGGTGTGTTATCATGATGGAAGATTCTCATGTTCTCCTTCAGAAGAATTTCTGCAGATATTTCTGGCTAGCTACTCAGCATAATAAGTAACTTCTGCATGAAAATCAGTCTTGTTAAAACTGTCACAATGCACCTTTAATGGAAAGTGATAGAAATCAAACACAAACATGAATAAAAAAATCCTCTTTTCTCAATAACTTGATTCAAAAATCACTACGTAAGACTTCTTTTGAAACAAGAGGACAAACTGTCCTTTAAAAGGACAAGTGTATTTGTACTGAAATGATGGAGATGTTTGGTGTAACACCTCAGCTCTGCTGTCCTGGTGTTGTTACAAAGAGTTGCTGTAGAATGTGGTTACATGTGAAGATGAACTAACAAAGACACAGAAGTCTGGTATGTACAGTGGTAGCTGTTGTGGAGGAAAGATAAAGGCAACCCCTACCTCTGTGTAACTGCTATATTGCAACACTCATCAGCCTTTGAAGCCAATCAGTCTATAGCCAACAAAAAATACTTTCCTGATTTGTTACTTTTGTTGTGTTTGTCTTTCCTATCTCATTTAAAATTCTTGCTTTTAGAAACAAATGTGTAAATATTTACAAAATGAATCATACTAAACAGCAAAGGAGATTAGAGAAATGTTTTGGTACTAAAACAATGTGTTTCATGTAGCCTGATTGTATAAATCAGTTTTATATTAGAGAGGAGTTATGTAAATACAAATGGTAAAACGTGACTCAGTTTTACAAGGTCATATTTCAAACAATACAGATTAAATCCAAATTAAATTCTAGTTGCTATGTTTACTGCAGTGAAACTAAATTTAATAAATATATTAGCACCTGGACATATTTGGTGATTTCTAAATAACAATGTTAAAACATTCTTAAATCAAAATATTTGAGTGTGGATAAAAAGTACACATTTTGGCTTTCAGGGGCTTTTGCTACTGAGATTTATTTTGTTTGGTTATTCATAACACCTATTTCTTTTCACATGAATACATGTAAATCTTGTGTTAACTATTAAGAAAAAACAATGTTCCTTTTCATTTCTTAATGATTTATCAATAATGCAGTAATAACAAAAACCATAAGAAACAAGGCTGCACCACATTTGTAGGTAATTAGGCTGTGGTTTATTTTTGTACAAACTGCATTTGCAATTTATTGAAAAGCAATGTGGTTTATAAACAAAAATTACTCACATTGTATGCCATCATAAAAAGGCTATCTATTGTAACACCAGAACAAAGGCATGCAGACCACTTTGCTCATTAAAAAATCATTGACATTGAAAGTATATCATTTCTAGAGAGAGCAGAATGGTAAGTAGAAAACAGGAAGAGTTTCTCCTGTGGAAAGCACTTAGTACAGCTAAAGAGATTAAATATTTTACGTAAAAAAAGTTGCAAAGTTCCTTGTGCTATATCACATCAGACGTTATCATAGCTAAATCATTTTCAGTAGGACAATAAAAGGACAGAGGATCCTAATGCAATTGTAATTTGTAGAACATCTATCTTAGTGTAACAGGAAGTCTAAATGGTTCCCTGACCATGGAAATAGCAAAACAAAGGGGAACAGGCACAGGTCACCTGCCTGTGCAGACATCCAGCAGCCACATGACAAGGATATTAACAAAGACAAGCTGCATAGGAGGCTAGGAATTAAAATTGCCTGGTACAACAACCACTCCAGACTGCAGATCCTAACCTTTTCCAGAAATCCAGTCTACTTTGTTGCTACTTCTCAGTAGCTACTTCTCAGAGAAAAACAATCCCTGTCTTACCTCATCCATCCTAAAAATTATTTCTTTCCTAGAGTTAGCAGATATTGGTTGAGCTGTTTCAAATCAAGTAAAATCAGGAAGGTCAATACAATAGATTCAGATTAACTTGAAAAATTCCAAATCTGTGATATCAGTTGATGTACAATACTACCCCGATACTGTTGTTACTGTTGCTGCCGTTGTCATTGCGGTTATTGTTATAGACCCAGATGAAATCATACTTTGTCACCATTCACAAGTCCATGCTCTGATCCAATGCTATTAACAGCTGGTTAACAAGGCTGTTGCGATCATTTAAGAAAATCCAAAATGAAATAAAAATTAAATTGCAACTTAATGCTAATGGCAAGGAAGGCAGTCCCAATAGAAAGCGTAAATGAACTGGGCACAGGAGAAGTAATGACAACTCAAGAACAGACTCAAATTTTCTTTCCAGCCCTGAGACCTTCTTGGCTGAATGGGGGCAATACATTTGGGTCCTGTCAGTACCTTCTGACAGGATTTACTAAAAATTACTTGCTTTTCTGGTGCCAACTTCTAGGTAAAAGTTTGGCATCTGAACAAGTGCTAAAATCTCTGGTGTTTTAAACACAAATCCAAGATATCTGTCTGAAACAACAGTTTTCTCAGAAGTCAATGGGAGTGATGAGTGCTCATCTTTGAAGTGTGTGGTTCAGTATCTGAAGAAGTGACACAAACTTTCTGGAAGAATCTAGCTGTCCTTGCAGACTGAGAAGAAATTTGTGGTGACAAGGCTCCAGGCTTAGTCATGTCGCCATGATATGAAAGTCTCCATATTTTTCCCCACCTGCAACATGGGAGTAGTCACATATTTATTGTATTTCATCAGACTCTTGTGAGGAAATTAGTTTAGGTCACTTTTCAGAACACTCAGTATTTATTAAATCAGCTCCCAGAAGCAGGTATGAATTACTATTTTATTTTGTAAATAATTTTTAGGGTTCTCTTTCATCTACACTTAAGGTTTTCCAAAGAAAGGAGCCTGTTAGTAGCTTCAGAAATGTCTCACTAAGCCTCTAGTTATTTGTGTCTGTCAACCTCTCCAAGCTGGAAATGGAAGAGTTGCATTAAACGTCCCTATTAACTTTCCAACATGTGACTCAAAGTAATTCCTCTGTCTTTGATTAGTTAGAAGTACATCTGCAAAGTTGAGTTTACAATACACCGCATAATCTCAAATGCAGATCTTATTCTGTCATCTGGACCATACGTGTTAGTGTCAACAACAGTAATAAACAATACAAGGCACAGTTCACATAAACATTTCAGAAATCATAAGCTTAACTATTGTTCAGAAGTTGGACCAAGCTATGACTAACCTCTTCAGCTCTATAAGCCCTTGGCTTACAGGCTTTGAAATATATCCAGAAGAAAGTGTATCCAAAACCTGGACCTAGAGATGAAAGGGAATTCATGTGGCATAACAATTATGTGAACAGCAATAAACAACTTTGAAAGCTGGTCAACTATGAAATTAAAGTAGTGTTGAATCACAAGCCTTGCTGAATAGCAATCTCTTTTAGCACTGCAAACACTATTGCTCTTACAGGATAAGATCATTTCTTAATTTATTTTATCAGCTACTTCTTCTCCAGTTCATCGAAGTCTGCTGGACTGTCTATGCTGCTGTCCCTCTAATCTTTGGCTTTCCAAAAGGATTCTGGCAACAGCATCAATGGGTAAAATTGATTAAGACTTGAGCTGGGGAGGAAAAAATCTAAAGCAATGACCAATGGAAAACATTTGCAAAAATCAGAGCCCAGAAAATGCCTTTAAATCTGGTACACACAAATGTGAAGGTTTTCATACACAAATGCCAGTGTGACTCATGACAGCATGAGTGAGAGCCAGAGCACTTCCAGCTGCTAGGCCAGGTGGATTCTCAGTGCATTCTTACTTGTGCCACCTCATTACAGAATAGAGTCATAGAATCATTTAATTTGGAAAAGACCTTTAAGATCATCAAGTCCAACCGTAAACCTAACACTGCCAAGTTCACCACTAAACCATGTCACTGAGCACCACATCTACGTTTCTTTTAAATACCTCCAGGGATGGTGACTCAATCACTTCTCCAAGCAGCCTGTTCCAATGCTTAATAACTGTTTTGATGAAGAAATATTTCCTAACAAACAATCTAAACCTCCCCTGGTAAAACTTGAAGCTGTTTCCTCTTGTTCTGCTGCTTGTTGGGAGAAGAGACCAAGACCGACCTCACTACTACCACCTTTCAGGTAGTTGTAGAGAACAATAAGGTCTCCCCTCAGCCTCCCTTTCTTCAGGATAAACAACCCCAGTTGCCTCAGCCTCTCCTCATAAGACTTGATCTCTAGAACCTTCACTGAATATAGGGGAAGGATGACTTCCCTAGTCCTGCAGCTGCTGCTTGTTGGGAGAAGAGACCAAGACCGACCTCACTACTACCACCTTTCAGGTAGTTGTAGAGAACAATAAGGTCTCCCCTCAGCCTCCCTTTCTTCAGGATAAACAACCCCAGTTGCCTCAGCCTCTCCTCATAAGACTTGATCTCTAGAACCTTCACTGAATATAGGGGAAGGATGACTTCCCTAGTCCTGCAGCTACGCTATTTCTGATACAGGCCAGGATGCTATTGGCCTTCTTGGCCACCTGGGCACACTGCTGGCTCATATTCAGCTGGCTGTTGCCCAGCACCTCCAGGTCCTTTTCTGCCAGGCAGCTTTCCAGCCACTCCTCCCCAAGCCTGTAGCCTTGTGTGGGGTTGTTGTGACCCAAGTGCAGGATCCCACACTTGACCTTGTAGAATTTCATGCAGCTGGCCTCAGCCCATTGATCCAACCTGTCCAGATCCCTCTGTAGAGCCTTCCTACCCTCCAGCAGATCCACACTTCCACCCAATTTGGTGTCATCTGCAGACTTACTGAGGGTGTAGTCTATCCTCCTGTCCAGATCATTAATAAAGATGTTAAATAGAACTGGCCCCAATACTGAGCCCTGGGGAACGCCACTTGTGACCCGGCCACCAACTGGATTTCACTCCATTCACCACAACTCTTCAGGCCCAGACACCCAGCCAGTTTTCCATCCAGCAAAGAGTACACACATTGAAGCCATGAGCAGACAGTTTCTGCAGGAGAATGTTGTGGCAAAGTGTGTCAAAAGCTTTACTGAAGTCCAGATAGACAACATCCACAGCCTTCCCCTCATCCATTAAGTGGCTCACTTTGTCGTAGGATGAGATCAGGTTAGTCAAGAAGGCCTTGACTTTCACAAACCCATGCTGACTGGGCCTGATTTCCTAGTATTCCTGTACGTGCCACATTATGGCACTCAGGATGACCTGCTCCATAACCTTCCCCAGCACCAAGGTCAGACTGACAGGAATGTAGCTCCCTCTGTCCTCCTTGCAGCCGTTCTTGTAGATGGGTGTCATATGTAGATGCGGGTCATATGTAGATGGGTGTCATCTTGTAGATGGGTGGCCAGTAGGATCAGTGAAGTTATCTTACTTGGCACTTGTGAGGCTGCACCTCTAGTAATGTGCTCAGTTTTGGGCCCCTCATTACAAGAAGGACATGGAGGTGCTGGAGCATGTCCATAGAAGGGCAACAAAGCTGGTGAAAGGTCTAGTACATGTCTAATGAGGAGCACATGAGGGAACTGGGGTTGTTTAGCCTGGAGAAAAGGAGGCTGAAGGGAGACCTCATCACTCTCTACCACCACCTGAAAGGAGGGTGTAGCAAGGTGGCTTTTGGTCTCTTCTCCCAAGTAACAAGACACAGGACAAGAGGAAACGGCCTCAAGTTGTGCCAAGGAAAGTTTAGATTGGATATTAGGAAGAATTTCTTTTCTGTAAGGATCCTCAGGCATTGGAACATTTTGCCCAGGGCAGTGGTGGAGTCCCCATCCCTGGAGGTATTCAAGAGTCATTTAGACAGAGTGCTTAGGGACATGGTTTAGTCAAGGACTTGTCAGTGTGCGGTTAATGATTGGACTTGAGGACCTTAAAGGTCTTTTCCAATCTACAGAATTCCGTGATTCTGTGATTTGCCAAACTCCAGTCCACTGGGCCCTCCCTGGTTTGCCAGGTCTGCTGTTAAGTGATGGAAACTGGTTTGGTGAGCACCTCCACCAGCTCCCTCAGTTCCCTTGGGTGGCCTATTGGGATACTGGGGTACCTCCTCCCATTCTGTGATTTCCAAATAGTGGATGCATTCAAAAGGGAAGAAACACAGCATGTTTTCTGGTTTGACAGCAGTCTAGATATATCCTTCAATTATGCTTAGGTTTTTGGTAAAAGATAGGAACTAAGAGGATATTCCAGTGTTTCAAACAATAGACTGAACTAATGAAAATTGTTTACTCCTTATTCCCATACATAGACATTAGGTCAGAGATGAGTAAATGCTAATACTTCAGGTTTAACCTGTATGAGTGTTAAAAGGTTCTTACATGGTATTTTAGATAAAGCCCGTGCCAGACAGGTATTTCTGTAGTCTCATTCCTCACCCAGAAGAGTGACAGTCAGCAAAGATCTATACCCTATAGATCATCATATATAACACTGCATGTGCTTGAAAAAATTATCTACCAGAAATAGTTCTCAGTATTTGGAAACAAAGGGAGGAAAAAACTCTTATGAAAGAGAGAAAGAAAAACTATCTTTTTAGACTACTGGGTATTAGTAAGCATTCCCATTTCCTCCTTTGGTTGTGAAATAAAAGTCATTGACTCAGGGAAGCTAGGAATTAGTGTTGGTAGAGAAAATTCGGCCTGGTTTTCCTTAAAAAAGTAGCTCCCAGAAGAATATCTGTTTGTAATCTATGGTCTGAGTCCTAACATTCAGTCCTACAAGACCTCATTAGTGTAAGGAGGGGAAGTTAGCCCTCAGCTATTTTGTCATCTGATCCCTGAACCAGAGAGGGTCAAAATGCCCTCCAAAATCCCTTAGATACAGGCTGATATTTTGCATCATTATCCAGGCTCAGGTAGACGACCACAGTTTCCCTGGGTAGTTTGTTAATGCACATCTCACAATGCTTTAAGAGTCAATAAATAGAAAAGCCAAAAAAACCCTAAAAGCTAAATTAGCTGTCATGTGTTGACTTAAATTTCAGTGATCATGGTGTGATAGCCTAACAGAAAGTCATTGTGCATCTACAGTCTGTTATACTGCCCAATACTCTTCTTATGCTCCTGTCTAAACCTTCATTTAGACTCAGGGTTATCGAAGATTTTTTTTTTTAAGAAGCTAAGTAGTGATCTGTATACTGGCAGAAGTTATGAAGTGCTTTTAGTGGCTGGAGTCAGAATAGAGAGTTGCAGGACCTCATTCAGCCCAAGATGAAGATGCAGCGTAACTGAAGCCAAAATCCTAGGTACTTCTAGTTACAAAGCTACTACTTAAAACAGGAAAAACACTGAAAATACTGGAAGTTTATTAAAATAATTGATAACTGCATGGCCAGTTATCAAACTGATGATTGTTCTCATGCAGAGTCCAGAGCAACTACTGTTTCATGGATTTCTGAAACATCTGTCACTTAACATTAGTTCTGTCCTAACTTCTTTTAGGACATAAGTTTCCCAGAGCAAAAAAGTTCTTGAGAAATTTTAATACATTCTGAGACAAGAATCCTAAGGAAGCTTGAATGCCCAAATGCAGTTAAGTGCCTTTGACCACATCTGTTTGCAAAGCACAGCCATGACCATGAAAGATAGCAAGCAGGAAAAATAGAAAGCATTGCATTTGGCTTTGTTGACTGCCTTCCCTATGAGATGTGAGAAAGAGCAATTAAAAATACATTTATCACTTTTTTCTTGAGTAAAAAGCAGAGGTTTCAACTGATCTTGAAAGAGTTGCATCAAATTAATTCAACTGAGACATTTCTTTGGGTATGCACATCCAGGATTAAGTGTTCTTTTCTTTCCTCACCAAAAACTGCCAAACTCCAGAATCTGTATGTCTGGGAGCATCAGATGGTTATGATAAAGGTAAGAAATTAAAATAATTTATCTAAAACTGCTGTCTATTTTGAGAATAAAGCAAAAAATCATCAACCTGTGAAGTCAACCATAAAAGGCAATCATCACTAATCAGCACAAAATCATTGTCCACATGTTTTCTGAAGCAAAATGGCTCATCACAACTATTTTATCATGAGACTGTAATAAAAAAATGGTATCTGGCATGTTTTTGTGACAAAGGAGATTATAAAGATTGATTGCTCTAAACAATACATGTTGGTGGAACAGTTTGCTAACTCTTCCAAGGTAGGCTGATATATAAGCTTCTGATCCAGTTTAAAATTTGGGAGGAATTTTTTCTGGCCTTTTTTATGGAAAAGATGTGGTAGAATATGCACAGCATTTTAGGTCCACACCAAAGAAAGAGTATATAAATAAAAAGTTTTACATTGGTGTAACTTCATGGATTTGAACAAAATTACTCCTTATGTATACAGTAGACTTTAGGGGAAATACTGTTTATTTATATGTACCACTTCTTTGGAACAAAGACACAAACTCCTGCATGTGATTCAAATATATTTGTCTCAAAAACACTACACAGTTTCTCTAATTACAAACAGCTATTTCAATTTCTATTACCACAATGCTCAGGAGCTCGTGCCATGGATCAAAACTTCATTTTGCAGGCAACTGGATGCTCCTTTAACAAGAAAATAATCCCTGTCCCTGCAGTGTGAGACAAGAGGAGGAAAGGAAAGAAGAAAGTTAGAGATATTTGAATGGCAAGATGCACAATACTCTCAGTATATCAGCGGTGCAACCATCAAGAGGGTTATGATCCATTTCTTGTTTGTCTGGTTTCCCTTTTCTTGATATTATAAGAAAGCAGAATTTTAAGGTACATGTATACACTATCTAACTAGAGAAAAAATTTAAATTAAGGCAACAGTTAACTGGCATTACTGCTATCCACATTTGTATAGTATCACTTCAAAAATGTCTTAACAAAAAAGTACCAATGATAAATAATAACACTGTTTCCAGGAAAACAACATATATGGTTGATGATGGAGTGTGTTTTCTGATTCAGCATCATGAACAAAGACTGAAATAAATTTCCATTCCATTAGTACATGAAGATTTAAATAAGTAAAAGGTTGTGGTTTTATGGAATACACCTGAAATGATAAGACTAACGTGAGAAAACAAAAAGATAATATAGAAGAAATATTGTCTTAAATTTTGTAAGGGAAATTTCAGAAAAGCTTAAGACTTTAAAAATATCTAGAAATAAATGGTTAATTTTAAAAAAAAAATCTGTTTGATTTACATAGATTATAAAGTGTTTTCATTTTTCTATGAATACTATGAGTTCTGAGCAGATGACATGACTCATTGATAGCACAGAAGGTTTTAATATTAATTTCAGTGTTCCTTATTTTCTAATCACCGGAGTTCAGCGCTGAAAACTGCAATACACAATTATTGATTCATTTACTTATTTACAACTTAAGCAGTTCTGACATCTTCACATCTGATTTCAGACTTGTCTTAACAATCTGTTCTCACTTATAAATACCCATCAGCAGATTGTCTATACGATGCAGGCTCTATGTAACTTCTTTGGCCAAATATTTTCTTGAAGAAAGTTTACAATTTTGACAAGCCCTTGAAAATATTTATGCATGAAAGCTACTGCACATTCTCACTAAATCATTTATTATTGTCATTGTCAGGTCCCCACATAAATAACTGAATCCTTGCTAACATTTGGAGGCAAAAAACCCTTTATTTTAAATCAAGGCAACTGACTGAGTAAGGGCACACAAGTCTGGTATGAAAGTCTATCATGTATGTTTGTTGTTGCCTACTCTGTCATTAAAGATTTATCCCTTATAACCCAGTACCTAATGTGGGGAAGAGGACTTTATAATACATGAGATGTATCTGCAATACCTCAAAAGGCTAGGTAATTTCAAAGCACTCTGATTATATAAAAAATTTTCATTTGCGTTGAGTGTTACGTCATCTATTATACTTTGACCCCTTTGTTAGGTATTTTTCTTGTGCAGTCCTGGACAAAGAAGAAAAGCACATGGCTGCAAACATAATCTGTCACCATAACTACTTATTTCATCAAAAACATTTACAACTTGCTCATTGACTGGTTCTGGATAAAATACTAAAAATATCTTGTGAGGCCTAATGAACATTTGGTTGAGAATATTCACAGAAATGATGTTGTGAATTATTTTTTTTTTTTATTTTCAGAAAAGGTAATAGGTGATAAATACCAAAGTATTTAAAAACACACTAAATTTCTGTCCAAATTACTCAAAGTAACACAAGTTACTTTTTCTCAGTCCTCAGTATTCAACAGCTAAGATGGCATTTGCAGCTGGATCATCTGCTTAAAAGTGTAGACAATTTCAATCATGATCTGATATTAAAAAAATCAGAGTAAAACCAAGGGTCTGCCTATAAACAGAAGTTCCATTGGTTTCAAATCACTTTCATCTTCTGCTGTATGGCAAAATGGACTAAAAAACTCAGCATGACTGGCAGGCTCAGAAGTACGGGCTTTAGCAAAGCAAGGGCAGGAGAAGGAAGTCTGCCAACACAGCAACTCTCACAAAGACCTTGTCTTCTCAATAATCTGCCTATAAGCAGGGGAAGGCTGCTCTGAGTCTACTCCACAGTGAAACAGTCCTATCTCTCAGGTTTCCCTAAGAGGATCTAGGCTCTGAGAATCTTGGTGGCCATCTGCTGGGCTCACTCCAGTTGGGCAATGCCTGCCTCTGACTGGGGAGACCAAACCAGAGGATGCAGTGTCTGAATGTGGTCTAAAACATGCCAAGTTGACAGAAATAATCACTTTCCTTAACCTTCTGACTGTGCCTTTGCTTGTGAAGCACTGGATTGTGTTGGACCTCACTACTGCCAGCCCCACAGGTGGCTGTACCCAGCCTGGACTGATGAAAAAGGTAGGGGCTCTTCCTTCCTGCAAAGCACAACTTTGCATTTTGCTCCTAATATGTGTATGTTTTGTCCTGAATATAAGAAAAAAAGCTTGGGTGATAATGACCTTGAAGACCCATAAGATTTCTTTATCTCCTTTGCACTTCAGAGCTGTCCCATGGAATTCCACCTACCAGTCTTCTGACTGAGATAAAGCCTGTTACGCACTTTCCTCACTCCCTTCAGTTTCTTGATCGCCACTAGCTCATGGTTGCTACAGCCAAGAATGACATTGATTATAATGTTCCCAACCACATCAGCCTGGAAAAGAGAAGGCTCCAGAGAGATCTTCTAGCAGCCTTCCAACACCTGAAGGGGCTACAAGAAAGCTGGGGAAGGACTTTTCATAAGGGCAGTTAATAACCAAACAAGGGGAAATGGGTTTAAGCTGAAAGAGGGTAGGTTTAGATTAGATATTCCTGTGAGGGTGGTGAGACACTGGCCCAGGCTGCCCAAGGAAGTTGTGGGTGCCCCCTCCCTGGAAGTTTTCAAAGCCAGGTTGGATGAGGCTTTGAGCAACCTGGTCTAGTGGAATGTGTCCCTGCTGATGGCAGGGGGGTTGGAACTAGATGATCTTTAAGGTCCCTTCCAATCCAAACCATTCTATGATTCTATGATCTTCTCTGTTATTGAATAAGAGATCCAACTGTACCTCATCCTTGGTTGGTCAATCCATTATCTTTATCAAGAAGTTACCCCTTAAACCCTCCAGAAGTCTTCTTCCCTGATTGCATCCTGTCATGTAGCCTTTCCAGCAGATGTCAGGGAAGTTAATATTCTCCCCAGTAAACAATGTTTGTGATATAGATAATTTTTCCAGTTGTCTAGAGAATATTTATTGACTTCCTCAACCTGGTTAGGTGGAAAGACGAAGTGCAACAAAATGCTCTAAAATTCCAGAGATATTTTGATTGATAACAATAACTTTTTCTGACTGGCTTTGTATGCTTTTTAGATTTCACCCTTTCATCTTAATTCAGATCAACAAGTTTATTTTAAAATCTTGAATTACCTCCTAGGACAAAAAAATCCAACTAAGTAAACAAAAGCCCAACAGACAATATCTCTTTTGTTTTCTCAACATATCTCTAAGAGCAGACTCAGAGCAGCTCCCTGAAGAAAACTGAAACAAGCCATGGAAAGAGCCAGAGAAGAAAGTCCGTGAAAATGGAGTTATGTCCTGACAGCAGACTCATTTTTTTCTCATATGGAAACCTTTCCTCAGGGTTAATTACCTTTTCGGCATCACACTGCTCTTTACTACATAAATAACAGGTTTACACTCTTTGTAACCTCAGCTGTTTATTTCCTTTCCCAAAGGCCAATGAAACATTAGGCAATGTCTCCTACATATTTTCCTTGCCTGGATTTCTGTTTGCCAGTCAGTATGTAGAGGAAAATAAATAGCCTAAAAGAGAACTGCGAGAACACTAACAAGAGAAATCTGGCCACAAGACAGGAAACAACCAAACAGGCCAGTCTGTTCTACTTATTGGACTCTGTTCTGCAGCTAGCAAAACATTAGAAAATAAACATTGTTTCCTGATATTTTAATTTCCCATTGGAGTTTACTATGGTAAACTTTGCTTTTGGGTAAGATATGTTTTGAAAATTTCTTTGCTTTATATAGCCAGAATTAAAAAAAAAAAAAAAAAATTAAGAAACAACCCTCACACAAGCTGGTTGAGAAAATTTCCCTTTCTTCATGTTCAGATGACCTGGGAAGTCCTGTCATCACTGTTGGGAAGAAAGTGGGTCCCTGTATAAAAAGACACATTTACTGGGTACATTACCACCAACCCTCATACTGAACTTTAGAGAATGAAATCAACCATCACATACTGATAAGAACATTGATATGAATCGGAGTGAAGTCTGTATGTATAATACAAGACAGATGTTTGCTTACTGTTACCCAACTAACCCTAGCCATCACTACAGCATGTGGCAAACACCTGCTAAGGCCTGGCTGTGTCTTGGATGTGCTTCTAGTCACTGAAGGAAATTTCTTGTAGCATCCTGTGGTAAACTTAAAAGCATTAAAAGCTTCATATGACAAGATATTTGTCTCAAATTACATAGAAAACTTGTTTCTTCCACAGAATCGCAGAATTACCTAGATTGGAAAAGACCTTTAAGATAATCAAGTCCAATCATTAACCTCATACTGACAAGTCCTCAACTAAACCTAAGCACTATGTCTAGATGATTCTTAAATACCTCCCAGGGATGGGGGCCCCAGTACTGAGACCTGCCAACAATGCTCATGATGGATTTGACTCCATTCACCACCACTCTGGGCACAGCCATCCAGCCAGTCTTTTACAGAGCAAAGTATATGCCCATCTAAGCCCTGAACAGCCCATTTCTGCAGGAGAATGCTGTGGGAAACAATGTCAAATGCTTTACTTAAGTCCAGACAGATAACATACACAGCCTTTCCTTCATCCACTAAGTGGGTGATCATGTTGTAGGAGATCAGTCACAAGCTCCCCTTTTTTTTTAAATACTCACTGAAGGCCTGAGTAGTGTTCAATGCTCTTCAAAAGCAAATTTCTTTCATACATAAAAGCACTGAAGGAACTTTTTTTTTCAAGAAAACCATCACATGAGTTCCAAGGAATGAGGTCTTATCCATTCCTATGGTAATACCTCATTCAAACCACAGCCCAGCAGTAGGCTGGTAAAGAAGGGCAGAACCGCATGCATCAGTACAGGTTAGGGGCTGACCTGCTGGAAAGGAGCTCTGTGGAAAAGGACATGGTTGTCCTGGTAGGCAGCAGGCTGGTCATGAGCAAGCAGTGTGCCCTGTGGCCAGGAAGGCCAACAGCATCCTGGGGTGCATTAAAAAGCGTGGCCAGCAGGTCAAGGGAGGTTCTCCTCCCCCTCTACTCTGCCCTGGTGAGGACACATCTGGAATACTATGTCCAGTTCCAGGCTGTCCAGTTCAAGAGGGACAGGAATTTTCCGGAGAGAGTCCAGTGGAGGGCCACAAACATGATTAGTGGCCTGAAGCATCTCCCATATGAGGAAAGGCTGAGAGAGCTGGGACTCTTCAGCCTGGAGAAGAGAAGACTGAGAAGGGACCTTATCAGTGTTATAAATATCTGAAGTGTGGGGGCCAGATGGATGGGGCCGGGCTCTGTCTAGTAGTACCCAGTGACAGGACAAGGGGCAATGGGCAAAAACTGGAACACCAGAAGTTCCAGACAAACTTAAGGAAAAACTTCTTTACTGTGAGGGTGACAGAGCACTGGAATAAGCTGCCCAGAGAGGATGTGGAGTCTCCGCCTCTGGAGATGTTCAAAACCCACCTGGTCGCCTTCCTGTGCAACCTGTTGTAGGGAACCTGCTTTGGCAGGGGGGTTGGACTAGATGGTTCCAGAGGTGCCTTCCAACCCCTACGATTCTGTGATTCTGTAACTTTGAATCCAGCAGAAGTGATAACAACCTCTCTCCCTCCTTTTCACTCCCTTCATTTCAACAGTAGCCATTCAGTCTTTTCTTCCCATTGTCCTTTCAGACATTTCTGTAATACAGACAAAATTCATCATTCTGAATTTATGCATCACAGATTCATTTTGCCCACTCAGGACTTCTGAGCAGCCATTGCTTCATCAAAATATGGGTGGTGTCAGAGGATTTTTGGATTAACTGCAAATAAATGACTAGTCAGCAATGCACAGTGCCCAAAATGGGAAAAAAAAATCCCATCCCCAAATAGTACAATATGTACAATAGATTAACTTCAATTATGGATGTCTTGGAAGTATAGAAAAAAATAATAGAGCAAGATAAAGTGGGTGAGAGGAAACTACAGACTGTTCCACACTGAGACATGTTGGGAGTTACCTCTGCTAAGAGGCCTGTGATGGCTCTGCAGGACTTTCCAAGGACTGACTAATAATGTCTCCTAAATGTTCATCCATTTCACTGACAAGTCCTTAAGTTTTTGTATTCAAACCTTTCTGATGGCATTACACGTCGTGTACTGCACTTGATCTTGTAACCAGATAATTTTCTGCATTTTCCATTCCAGTCCTACAAAAAAAGAAACAAACTAATACATGGGAGGAAATTACACGCATAAAGAGAAAGCAGAAGTTCTTGTTTTGCAAACAGTGGAGAGCTTCATTTTCCTATAAAACATTATTTTAAACTGCATGTGCTCAAGTTTTTTCTAATTTACATGCACAGAAGAGGAGAATCAAGCTATCACTCACTGTTCATCCTGCTGATCTCCAAATATCTCTTTATGTACTTGATTTATTAAACTATAAGCTCAAGCACAAAGAAAACTAATAATGTATCTAAACAAGGAACACACTTTTATCTATGTAATAAGTCATGCAAGACAAAGACTTGATACAAATATATATCTGTTTGTTCAGGATAACACAAAGAGTAGAAAATCCTCTTCACATTCAAATATTTCTCTAATTCCATGTTGAGATTGTCTCTTTTCTGTGTATGTAGGCCTAACTAAACAGTTTGTAATGAAGAGAAATGGCATTATCCTCCTTTTACAGAGGAGATTCTAGGCAGAGAGACTAGGAAAATCATGAGCCATGGCCCTTCTATGGCCTTAGATGAGATCTTGAGTTCACACAATAAACCGTTATTCCCTGCTCCTGAGACAGGGTGACTCTTCTACTCAGCCTATTGGGAACAGCTCTTGATTACCAGGAAACCAGAGACATAATTGACCCAACTACATTCAGTATGATAAAAGAAAGATTGTCTGAAGAGGAATAAAATTTAGTTAGTATCTGTTACAGATATTCTGCCACAGAAGGCTTATGTTCCAAACTAGAAAAAAATGGGAAATCAGTGATAAGAAGATACTTAAACAGAAAAACATGATTTAGCATCACAGTACTTGAAAGACTAACTTACTAGGAAGAAAGAAGGATGATTTTTCACAAGGAAAAGGACATATTTGTCTAAAAAGATCTCAGTATTACAGTAAAGTGAAAATAGTAAAAAAAAAGTCAAAAGAATAAATAACTAGACATCAATATATGGGAGACCTTACAGATTCATGAGAAATATTACAAACATTTCTGTCTAGAGTAATATGGATAATGAGGAAGATTGGTGGGATGTTATTTAACATTGCAGTTTAGAAATATAACAATATTTTAGCTCTTTAGTAAATGGAAATGATAAAGTAATTAATAAAGAATAAGAAGAACCAAAAAATGCAAATTCAGACAATAAATCTTTCTGTTGTACATTTGGAAGGAAAGGGGTTTATATACTTCTATCACTTCAGATTGACAGTATACTTTCTAAAAATAACAAGAGGAAGTGTCAAACACAACATCTGCTAGAAACAAGTATCTTAAAATCCATAAGTCTGGATAATTTGGACCTGAGTGTCCTAGGAGTGCTGGCCCAGATATTCAGAGCCAGAAAGTGCTGTCAGTATTAGAAAGGATGTGCAGCGTAACTGAACTAGGTCTGTTAGAATGAATCCTAGCTCAAATAAAATCACATCAGTTCAAAGTTACTTTAAAGCTATTTCAAGTCTGCTGCCTCCCAGGGGCCTGGGTTAAAGACATGAAGAGAAAACTTGCTATTCTGGTAGAGCCCTCAGATTATTATTCATTATTGATTTTTCATGTAGACAGTGACGAAGTTGCAATAAGAAGTCCAAGGACAATCAAGAGCGACTTCAAGGCCTTGGAACAACTGTTTAAGGGGTCAGGAGCACAAGTAGTGTTCTCCTGTATCCTTTCATTTGCAGGGAACAATGAGGGAAGAAACAGGAAGATGCAGCAGATCAATACCTGGCTCCGAGGCTGGCATCACCAACAGAATTTTGGGGTTTTGATCATAGGTTGGTCTACACAACACCAGACCTACTGGCAACAGATGAGTACACCGTTCTCAAAGCGGGAAAAGGATCTTTGCACAGGAGCTAGCAGGGATCGTTGATAGAGCTTTAAACTAGATTTGAAGGGGG
Source organism: Antrostomus carolinensis (assembly GCF_000700745.2). NCBI lineage: Eukaryota > Metazoa > Chordata > Aves > Caprimulgiformes > Caprimulgidae > Antrostomus > Antrostomus carolinensis. The sequence continues at coordinate 1,768 of NW_010289218.1, read as the reverse complement.
AAACAGATAAAACCAGGCTTGCTGGGGGGTAAGCGGTAAGCCTGGAGGCAGCATGCCAATGTTTGAGGGATGGTGTGCTAGCAAGGTCCTTCAGTCAGCCATCTCAATGGAGGTAGGGGATGGAGACCCACATGGCAGCAAAGACACAAGGGTTATTGATGTGTTGGAAACCACAGAAGGACCTGAGAACAGTCTCATAGGAGTTAGATTTTCTCTAGAACTGAAGTGCACCTACCCCAATGCACACAGCATGGGCAACAAACAGGAGGAGCTGGAAGGCATTGTGCAGCTGGAAAACTATGAGACGGTTGCAATCATGAAAACGGTGGGATGACTCACACAACTGGAGTGCTGCAATAAATGGGTACAAACTCTTCAGAAGGGACAGGCAAGGAAGGAGAGGCCATAGGGTAGCCCTGTATGTTAGAGAGTGTGTTGAGTTGATGATGGTGATGAAAGGGTCGAGTATTTATGGGTAAGAATCAGGGGGAAGGCCAATGAGGCAGATGTCCTGGTAGTAGTCTGCTATGTACCACCCAACCAGGATAAAGAGGCAGATGAAATAGTCTATAAGCAGTTGTGAGAACTTTCACAATCACCAGCCCTTCTTGTTATGCGAGACTTCAACTTACCAGATGTCTGCTGGAAATACAGTACAGCAGAGAGGAAAGAATCAAGTAGGTTTCTGGACTGTAGGGAAGACAAATTCCTGACACAGCTGGTGAGTGAGACAACAAGGGAAGATGTCCAACCAGACTTGTTTGTGAAAAGAGAAGGGCTTGTGGGAAATGTGGTGGTGGGAAACCATCTTGGGCATAGCAATCATGAAATGATAGAGTTTTTGATTCTCAGAGAAGTAAGGAGGGTGGTTAGCAGAACTGCTACCTTGGACTTCTGGAGGGCAGATTTTGGCCTCTGTAGGGGTCTGTTGGACAGCATCCCTTGAGAGTCATTTCTGAAGGGCAAAGGAGTCCAGGAAGGCTGGTCATTCTTCAAGCAACAAATCCTAAAGGCGCAGGAGCAAGCTGTCCCCATGTGCTGAAAGACCAGTCAGCAGCGAAGAAGACCAGCCTGCCTGAACAGAGAGCTTTTGCTGGAACTCAGGGTAAAAAAGAGGGCTTCTGGCCTTTGGAAGAAGGGTCAGGCAACTGAGGAGAATGACAAAGCTGTCATGAGGTTATGCAGGGAGAAAATTAGGGGATCCAAAGCCCAGCTAGAACTTAATCTGGCTACTGTCATAAAAGGCAATAAAAAATGTTTCTATAAACATATTAGCAACAAAAGGAGGGTTGAGAACAATCTCCATCCTTTACTGGGTGTGGGGGGAAATATAGTGACAAAGGATGAGGAAGAAGTTGAGGTTCCTTCTTTGAGCTAATGCCTTCTTTGCCTCAGTCTTTAACAGCAAGACTAGTTACTCTCTGGGCACCCAGCCCCCTGAGCTGGAAGACAGGGATAGGGACCAGAATGAAGCCCCCGTAATCCAAGAGGAAGCGGTTAGCGACCTGCAACACCACTTAGACACACACTAGTCAATGGGCCAGATGGGATCCTCCCAAGGGAACAGAGAGAGTGGCGGAAATGTTCACTAAGCCACTTCCAATCATTTATCAGTGGTCCTGGCTAACCAGGGATGTCGCAAGAGACTGGAGGCTAGTAAATGTGGCATCCATCCACAAGAAGGGCTAAAGGGAGGATGCAGGGAGCTACAGGCCTGTCAGACTGATCTCAGTGCTAGGGAAGGTTATGGAGCAAATCATCCTGAGTG
>NW_010289217.1:4139-12269 GCF_000700745.2 Antrostomus carolinensis | reverse complement strand
CCCTCCCTCCGCCCGCCCGGCCTGAGGCGACGCCGATGGGCAACGACCCGGCCTCAGACCCCTCTCTGCACCTCCACAGGTCCCCATCACCCTGGGCGTCTTCCTCAACTCCTACTACGACGTGAAGTTCAGCGTCCTCGGGATGGTGTTCGCCACCTTGGGCGTCCTGGTGACCTCCCTCTACCAAGTGGTGGGTAATGGTGGGGAGAGGGTTGGGAGGAGGAGGAGGGTGGGAGTGTGGTGGTGGTTGGTCTTTAAGCTGCTGTCTCTCAGGTTAGATCGCCTTTGCAGAGCGCTCTGGCCTCCTGGAAACGCCCCATACTCCGTTATTTATTTATTTAACTACAAGATGTGATTGTCCACCACAACTCTTGGCAAATTGTTTAAGGAATTGCTCGTCCTTGCTGCTAGATGTTGGAGTGTCATCTTTAACGCTGTTGTGAGCATATCTGCAAGGAATAAAGATCATTCTATTGCTAGAACTCCCATTTCTCTGGAGAGCACAGGTTTTCTCCTTGCTGAAGCAAGTGCCTTGCGTTTGAGCCTTTCCCTAGAAAGGACATTTTCTAGTCCTTCAGTTCATCCCATAGTTTATCCTTGAGCTGTTGACATTTTATCAGCATCCTTCTTCAATTTTGACTATACACAGTCTAAGCAGAATTTTTGTAGAGGGTGCATTAATATATATGCACAGTGTATACACAATAAAACTTTTCTGGCTAATTATGGTTGAAAATATAGATATGCCCAAAGACTGCCTTAGCCCTTTCCGTTGTAACATCGTACTAACAGCTCACAACCAGTTCATTATCAGCCATGACTGTAAAAGCCTCCCAGATTAGAGCCTCCTGTCACGCTGATGTATTAGTCATCATCAATTTAAACATGAATTTCTTTGTAACAGAGGTACTGTACCTCCAAAAGAAGTGAGCTGTTTTGACCGGTAGTGTGCAAGATGATAAACAATGCTCTCTTGTCCTGTTTCGGGGCAGGAGGAGGAGACAGATGCTGCCTAATAACCTTAAGTGGTGGGGTGTGTGTACTGGAGAAATTATAGTATCTGAGTGAAATTATTCTGTAATTTAAAACAAAACCAAACCTTAGCCAATTTATGTGCTGGAATCCATGTTACCAATTAATATGATTTATGAGGTGTTAAAGTAAACGTCAGTCTTCAGTACGATGCAAAGATGCATCTTTTTGCCTGTAACATCTGTCTTCATAAACATAGATAACTAATGTTGTCTTTTAAAGCATGCTACATTGAAAATCCAAGTTACAGTCAATTATAGTTGGACCAGTTAGAACATGGACCAGTTGGACCAGTTAGAACAAGCCCAGAGAAGGGCCACCAGGATGATCCAAGGGCTGGAGCACCTCTCCTATGAGGACAGGCTGAGGGAGTTGGGGCTGTTCAGCCTGGAAAAGAGAAGGCTCTGGGGAGATCTTATAGCAGCCTTCCAGTACCTGAAGGGGGCCTACAAGAAAGCTGGGGAGGGACTTTTCATAAGGGCAACTAATGACAAGACAAGGGGAAATGGCTTTAAACTGGAAGAGGGTAGGTTTAGATTAGATATTAGGAAGAAGTTCTTCACTGTAAGGGTGGTCAGACACTGGAACAGGTTGCCCAAGGAAGTTGTGGCTGCCCCCTCCCTGGAAGTGTTTAAGGCCAGGCTGGATGAGGCTTTGAGCACCTGGTCTAGTGGAAGGTGTCCCTGCTGATGGCAGGGGGGTTGGAACTAGATGATCTTTAAGGTCCCTTCCAACCCAAACCATTCTATGATTCTATGATAGTCAATACTGAAATTACATGCAGTAAACTGGCAAAAGAAGGCCAAACGCTTACTGGTTTTGTTAGCTTGTGTGTGGAGGAAAATGAGAAGAAAGGAGCAAAAGCACATGTTTGCTTAGGCAAAGTTGCTCTGCTCCATTTTAGACAGAATCTGGAATTTGTCTTAAGAATAAAAGGGAGCTGGCATTTTCTTCCCAGCTTTGCTACTTTTTTGTTCTTTTTCAGGTGTTACACTTTACCCTCAGGCTATGGCAAAAGGAAGGTTTAGGCACTCAGGGTTTTGGGTTTTTTTTTGCTTCCCCTGTATACGATTTTCTCTTCACATAGCTTATGTGCTCACAAGAGACAAACGCACGGGCCTCCAGTCAACAGTCTGTTAATGTAGCATTGTTCATGTGAGACTCCCTCTGTATTAGTAGCCAGTTGGCTTTTGCTCAGTTTTGAATTTATGTTTTTTCTTTTCTTCGTCTTTAACAGCTTTCTCTTTTGGTTTTAGTGGGTAGGAGCTAAGCAACATGAGTTGCAGGTAAACTCTATGCAGTTGCTGTACTATCAGGCACCGATGTCCTCAGCTATGTTGTTGTTCATCATACCCTTCTTTGAGCCAGTCTTTGGAGAAGGGGGAATATTTGGGCCCTGGACACTTTCTGCTGTGGTAAGGCTTGTATTGACTTTATTTAAATATATAATCACTATTGATATAATTCAATTTGACAAACTGATTGTAGTTTCTTCGTGAAACAGATTTTTGTGCCGTCATTGCTGATGATGAGGTGAGAGGGGCATGCGCAAGAGAAGGAAAAAAAAAGCACACCTTGTTGTGTCTGCCCCGCTTCCTCCTAGAGGAGTCTGTCTGTCAATGGATTTACCTCCTTATTGTTGTTTCTGTTTAGAGGGCATCTGAACAACAGGAAAATCTGACAAAATCCAGAAGCTTCCCCTACTGTATTAAATTAAAAATATGTAAGTGCCCTAGTTCCAGGTCTTACTGTCCACGCAGGAAAGAGATAAGCATGCTCACTTTTGACACTCTCAACTCCTCTTCTGTGGAAGGATGTCAATATTGGTTGTTCTCTAGAACTGCTAGTTTATTTCCACCTAGAAGGGTATAATAGCTCTCTTTATCCTTCTGTCCAAAAAAGAGCCAGTGGCATATTCTTACCACTGCAGTCACGGTGCTCAGTGATGGGTCGCTCCTTGTAGCGCTGCAGTTTATGAATGGAATAGCAAGTATTCACAATAATAAAATTGCATATTTTTCTAAAATCGTTTTTGTTGCAGCCATAAATAAGATTTTGTCTCAAAGGTAAAGAATACAACCTTTAGGTGTACGAGTAGCCAGATTTTCCAAATCACTCTCAAAGGTTCCCTGAGAGTAAAGGAGAAAAGGCTTGTGGTTACATCAGTATATATTCACGGACATCATACCCTGAGCTACTTAAACACATCACCAGTGTCTGTACTGAGCTGAAGCTGTTCCTATTTTTGTTCTCCATATGTTTTTCTTGCCTGATATTTTGCATTTGAAACTAAAGGAACAGGCTACCCTGGGAAGTTGTGGAGTCTCCTTCTCTGGAGACATTCAAGACCCACCTGGATGCTTTCCTGTGTAATTTCGTTTAGGTTCCTGCTCCGGCAGGGGGATTGGACTAGGTGATCTTTTGAGGTCCCTTCCAATGCCTGACATTCTGTGATTCTGTGAAAGGAAACTAAATGAATAACCTGGAATGTATCTACAAATGGCCAGAAGCATGTCAGATTACTGACTGTGTCCGTTAATCCACAGATAATGGTACTGCTGTCTGGAATAATAGCCTTCATGGTAAACTTGTCCATTTACTGGATCATTGGAAATACGTCACCTGTCACGTATCCTTTGTAACATTAGTTGTTTTTCCTGTTTCCAGATGAATTACGTTAGCATTCAGTTGGGCTGATTTATTGTGGGAAAATTATTTGGTAACCTGCCTGTTTTATCTTAAATTGTGAAGCTGGAAAAGCACGTTCATGTTTGAGTGCATTTCGTTTTGTTGTTCGGGGTTTGCACGGATGATGGCGGTTAACTTACTGACGTAACCTTCCTACCTATAAAGAATATTTACCCACACTTGGTCTACTTTGAGGAAGTGTTGGCATGTCAGTTGGTTTCTAGTGTACAGTAGGTGAAAGGCTTTAGGTGGAGGTTGATTCTCATAGCCGCGGAGATGCGGGGAAGTTGCATGAGTTGAAGTCAGTGTGACATACCATTGCATGCTTCCGATGTAATGAAGTTTCCAGGTGTTTCTGTTTGCAAATAATAACACCCATATTTGCTATTATCCTTAACAGATGTCTAGGTATAACATGTTTGGACATTTCAAGTTCTGCATCACCCTCCTGGGAGGGTGCCTCTTGTTTAAGGATCCACTGTCTGTTAATCAAGGCCTCGGAATTCTGTGCACGTTGTTGGGCATTTTAGCTTACACCCACTTCAAGCTTAACGAGCAGGAAAGCAGTAAGAGTAAATTGGTTCAGCGTCCATAAAGCAAGGATATCTGGAAATTAAAAATATTTTGGGAAAACAAGTATTTAAATATGCATTGATTCTAGAATGCACAGAATTGCCTCGTTCATTTAGATCTGTGGTTTTAGTTTAACCACCAGGATCATTATTCTGTAACTAAACCAAACAAACTGAATTATGTAGAATACCGGGGTTTTGCCATCTCAGTCCGTCCTATCATTTTAATTAAATTTAAATGGTAACTTAGACAAAGGCATACTCAAATTGCTGTGGAAATTGTACTTGAAGTAATTATAATTTTTGCATACCAAATGAGATCATGATGGCTACAGTTATAATAGAGAAAGAGAGAAAGAAAAGTAATCTTGTCTTTGTGATCATGACAGTATTACGGCTGTGAAGAAACTTGGAGGCACTTTTATGCAGATGTTCTGGTACGTAGTGATGCTTCCTCCTTTTTGTCTGGTGAACGATGAAGAGGAAACATACTTTGTTCAGTGGTTTTAAAAAGGGCCACCAAGCTCAGTCCTACTTCTTGGGTGGTTTCTTATGTGTGTTTGGCTTCAACACATTGACAGATTTTGGCTGAAGAAAGTAGATGAAACTACAGGTGGAGAGAGACTGGAGGGGACTTTGGAACACTTGAAGCCGCAGGCCAAGCTATAGAAAAGTAGGAAATTGGATCTAAATATTTCATCTGAAATTTTCCTCTTGGTCCGTCAGGACATTAATGAAGGCATTCGTGTTTTAGAAAATTCTGTTACTGCTTTATAATTTTCTCTGTGCCAAAACCAAGGCTTTACATGAGATCTTGTCAATACTCATGAGCCTAATAAAATCTCTGATTTTGTGATAATAGCCAAATATTTTGCAGCCTGTGCACATTGACACCCATGATAAAAAATATCTTCGAAAAGGTCACCATCTGTAACGGACGTGAAGATCGCCTGGTTCTCTCTCCTGCTTTCAACCCCACCTCCCTCGCTCCCACACCTTTCCCTGAGCATTCTGTTTGATGGGATCTGCCAATTTGTCTGTTGTCCTTGTTTTGAGGGGAGGCCCAGGGGCTGTCTGGGCAGTGCTGGGTGGGCAGCGTTTCCTCAACAGACAGTCCCTGGAAACTTATCAAAGTGACTGAAGAGTGAGAGGTTGGACCTACTTCTGCTCTAATTTGGAACATGTGGAAAAATATTTTATGCCAATATCAAGCACTGATTTTGACAGAGTGGAAGGAAGGAGAAGTTGAGTACTGTTCTATTTAAAAAAAAGAAAGAAAAAATGACTGCTTTCAGTAGATCTGGTGAGAACATATGTTTGCCAGATTTGCTGGGTTAGAATTTATTTGCGTTATCTTAATCCTTAGATTTTTGGGGTTTGTTTTTTCTTCATCTACCTCTAGCAGATTTAAAGAGGGGAATTATGTGAACAAAACCAGGTAGTTAAGTTTTACAACCACCGACAGAAATGATACTTCGTTCCTCTAAGCTTTTTTACAATAGACATAACAAGTCTCCGTGTAAGAAACAATGCGGATCTTCTCAAGTTTTTAAATTATTTATTCTGCTACAGAGTTCTTAATTTAAGAAAAAGTTATTTTTCTGTGTAATCTAAGTTTACACTGTAATACTCTCCATCATTTCAGAGTTAGAAATACCTGAATAATATTACATCTTTACCAACTGTATCTTAGACATTGTACTGGTCCAAGGATAATTTTTTGTATACTTTTTTATAAATCGATAATTAGTTTAAAATACAGCCTGGACTATTAAAAGGTGTGTTCAGACAGGACATCTCTGGATGCATATCCTTCAGTATGTACACTGAGAAAGCCATTTGCATTAATTTGTGCTGTGCACAAGTTCTTCTAAAATGTGGATAGACTGCAAAGACTCTTACAGTTAGAAAACAACTGAATTAGAAGCCTGTATGACAAGAATATTTGGCATGAGCCTGATGTAAGTATATATAAGGTGGTAGAATGAATGAAACAACCATGTCTGAAAATACAAAAGACTCCTCAAGGAGAGGAGTGGATCTGCAAGAGAAAGGTAACAGTGTTATTAAAACAATGCATTATAAATACAGTCTGTTGCTGGAACGTAGATGTCGTGGAGGTCACTTAAGCGGCATGATTTTTTTCATATGTTCAAGAACTCTTCTTTGAGATTTACCTGTTGTATCCAACAAAGTATCTTGAACTTTGTCATATCGTTCAAAATATTAAACCCAGGAGGCTTGTGCAATTGTGGGATAAATAGATCTTTGTATGTATTGTTTCTTTGGATACCATGTGTAGGGTGGGAATAAACTTTTAATCGCTTGACTGATACCTGCTTGTTGCAGGGGAGAACAGGTCTTGGTTTTTTTCATCTTCTGTTTGAATTGCAAACACTTTGAGGGTCTGGATGTCAATACGACAAAATGGTGCCACTTGGATTTCTGTCTATATAAGTATTTTGAAGAGTTTGCATGTTTTTGGGGCTGAACTCATGACAGAAATGAGGCAGGCTGCCCGCCTCCCCAACCCTGGGCAAATACAGAGACCCACATGTATGCACACACACACTTGGCTGCTGACAAACTGCCTGTGTGCTTCCTCCACCCCTGTCTCTTTCCCCCCACCCAAGTCCTTCCTGAATGCTCCGGTCTCTGCGCGTTCTCCGTTTCCTTCTCTGTCCTGCACAAAGGTCCCCGGTGCCGAGGTTCCTTGGTCTCACTTTTCCCTGTGCTAAAGCTGTCCATGCTTCCCTCAGACCTCTTCCCCCAGCCCTTAGCAGGGAAGTCCTGATGCTCTCCCCGGGTACTGGGGGGAAGGGCAGGAGCAAAACAGAGGTAACTGCTGCCATGCCAGAGCAGAGTAATGCTGGCACCAGCCAACTCCTCCTTCCACAGGCAAGTGTATATCGATTTATGTTTTGGAGGGACTGAATCTTTCTTCAGGAGGTTGTAAAACAACAAATGAAGGGGTAAGAGACTTTCAGTTTGGATGGTTTTATTGTGAGTACTGTGATAATGTACTTGGCCAAGCTTTTAAATCCCAAGGTAAAAGTGGAGTCCTAAAAAATTACTGATACTTACTGGTGGGAAACCTGCTTATTCTAGTTTTCAGTACATCACTTTAATATGTTTCCCTGCTAATTATGTGTATTTCATTCAGTTTTTGCTTTCCTGAAAGAGAAGATTGATACTTGTCATCTTTAACAATGTGTCCTCATCACCCTGTACCTGCTGTTGCAATTGGAGCTGTACTGTGCAAACCCTGGTGTTTACTTTTTGCTTTTGTTTTTACTTCATATTCTACATATGACTAAACTGTGGTAACAAGATGGACCTTGGTCCTTTTCTGCCATCAAGTACTTTGCTGCTTATATGAGCGTTCTTTGCTTTAAGAAGCTACCACTGATGTATTTCCAGTGGAAAAGCCAGCCTAGATACAGGGTGGCATTTAAAAATCAGAGCAGATCCAGATGATTCAGATTAAAATATGAGTGGCTGGTGGTTAAGTTACCTTTGCTAACCTTGTCCCTGAAAACACTTTAGAGCAACATACGTGAGGTTTTCTCATCTTCCCTAAAGGAACAGGAAATATGCCTTCACTTACGAGATACTTGGTTCAAAGCTTTGTGTTACCTTGAACTTGGGTAACTCAGCACTTGTTTGACAGATTTTGCATCTGGTTTTGCACGACTTGCTAAATTCCTGCAGGCTCCAGGGGCACTGTGCCAGAGGAGTTTTCCTGATGCTGGGTGAACAGTGACTCTCTCAGGCTTGAGGTTGGAGGAGGAGCGGTTGGCTGCTGTTACATGTATGAAAAGGAGGTTTGTCTTGCTGG
>NW_010289217.1:3218-4114 GCF_000700745.2 Antrostomus carolinensis | reverse complement strand
AATGTACTCTCTTTCATTTCATGAAATGAATGCCCACTGATGGCCCAGAGCTAAAGCAACATTAAAGCTTTGTTTGGGCTACCCATAGTTTTTATGAAAGTTTTTAAAAAAATATTAGTGGTAGTCAATGCTGATTAAGTATTACGGTAAAAATCTCATTTTGATAGCGTCTTATATATTAGGAGCTTCAGAAGGATGTTCTATAAGATTTTGGAGTACAGCTAATGTCTAACCCATGTCTAGTCTGTCACATCATCTGCAAAATCTATCAAACAGTGATAATGGATTTCGTAACTGCCTGTATATATTTATACAGTTGGGCTGCTGAGAAGGGGCTTGCTCTTGAGCAATACTCTGCTACTAAACATTGGCATACTGTTAATGTATTTAGCAGTGATTTAGAAACATCTAGCCTGAAATTCACCAATGTGCTTAGGAAAGGACAAAGAATGCTCACTCTGCTAGGTGAGCGAGCTTCTCATCTTCTTGCTTTTAACAAATAATGTGAGGCTTGCAGTGGAAGGGAATTTGGAGAGCAGGCCTTAGCACCCCCCAGATCACCTTTCATAGTAAGATTTTTCTCCCAAGATGTCTTTTTGCTCCCAGTTACATAGTTGGTGTCTTAAAAGAAGCACTTTGGATTGCAGACTTGCAGATGTTTGCCTGGGCTATGGGTTTTTTCCTCTTAAAATTTTATGTTAACCATTCACGACCCAACTTCCCTGTTTAATGGGGGGGGAGGGAAGTTGAATAAGTGACAGATAGACTGGATATATGGTTAAAATATGTTCTGTTTTGCACAAGAATTTCACTCTTCTAACTGTAAAGATGCAGCTCTGTTTGTTTCTCTACTGTTACAATCAGGTAGACGTACAAAAGCACCAGCTTTCTGCTCC
>NW_010289217.1:2945-3207 GCF_000700745.2 Antrostomus carolinensis | reverse complement strand
CTGATGCTGTCTCTGATTGCAGTCTCAGCTTTCCATTCGACAGCTCAGTTGCTGCAAAGATGATTGGGATGTCAGCCACAGACGGTTAAGAACAAGAAATGAAAAACTATCAGCAGGAGCTGATATAATCTTGGGTAATGAGAAATCCTATTCTAAGACACACAGGCATTTTACCAAAAAGATCTGTGCTAAGCAGTCGGGTGAGGTGTGGGTTTATCTCCAGGCAAGTATTGCAAAGAATGCAAGAGCTGAATTGTATGAA
>NW_010289217.1:0-2927 GCF_000700745.2 Antrostomus carolinensis | reverse complement strand
TACAGTAGTTGACAAATTTAGTTTAAACTACTTCTTAATAATACAAAAATTGAAAATATAAATCCCATGGGGAAAAAAGAAAAAAGAAAAAAAAAGAAAAATAAAAAGCTGGATTCAGACAGTCTAAAACGTTTGCCAGAGTCGTCCCACAGCGATGGTTAACCTTCCCGAGAGAAGGGAGCTATTGTTCCACCTCCCAGTGATGCTGGGCTTAGTGAAGCGGGATTTGTGTTCCTGAAAGCTGGTCTGCTTTTTTTCAACTGTATCAGTTGGTCCGATGCAAACATATCACCTCTCCTTACAGAGCTTGTCTCCCTGGAGTTACTGCTTCAGCTTTCATCTAACTGACTGGGATTGTGCTCCTGTCTTCCTCCACCAGCTAAAAGGTCTAATGGACCTTGCGTAGTAGAACATGCTCCCTTGCCTTGTGTAACTGCAGTGTCCACTCAGCCCTGCTGTAGGGGATCCAGCCCAAAGGGTATAGTTACAATCTGTGGTACAACAAAAACTGAAGAAAGGGGAAATGTGATCCTTTTTCATTGTTTTAGTTGCAAGGCAGTTACTCATCCGGTCAAATTTTAGTCTTTGTCATTTCCCTTCAGTAGGTGCATAAGAAAGCTCTGTTTCCTGTTTGTCTGCCCTTTCTGTATAAAGTATAATTATGCCATATTTTAGGGAGTTCTGGAATTGAGACAAAAATTGTATTCACTGCTGACATAAATATCACCTCACCCAGTGTTGCTTTTTTTTTTTAAGCTAGGGACCCTTGACTGCCTTCCAATCCAGAAAAAAAAAATGGCTTCAAATACAGGAGGAGTCAGGTTAACCTGAATTAAGAGGTTATTTGCCAGCTCAAGAGTTGCATGTGCCTTCCCAGCTGCACTAGCTCAGCTCCTAATAAACACAATATGCTGCCTTTGTAATGGAAAGGCAGGAACAGACATGGACAGATTAAACATAATGTCGTGAAAGTAACTTATGTATTTATAAGCAAGTAGTGGGGATGATCCAAAGGTTGCTTGAGGATTAGCATTGCAAAGATATATTCTGATTTGTTAGTGGCTTCACTGGAATATGAATACAAGCCTTTCATTTGGAGGCACACGGTTACATAAGGAGTTCCAAGAAGTCCAGCACAGCTGTGTGGGTAACTAGCACATGCAGGATGCTCATGCAGGCAAGCAGTGTGTCAGAAAAGAGCAGGATTATTTTTAGAACTGTAGATGGCTGTGTCACATCCAGGAAGTGCAGGGAGGAGACCTCTGGTTGAAGCACAGCATAAGAATGTAATTTTTAATGACTTTGGCACAGAAAACCGTTGTATTTTTTACTTTCTTACGTAGCAGAGGCTGAGAAGCAAACGTGTTTAAAGAAGCTGTGTTCTGGTCAGATGAAGCTCATGGAGTAATCATGGCTCCTGGGACACCAGAACACAGGTGGTTGTGTATTTAAAACAAAAAAAAAAAGTGGATTGAGAGAAAACTGAGAGGAGTATACAGCACATATACATCTAGGCAGGGTTTTAAATATAAGGTCTAAGTTTAGATATTTAATTCCACAAGTAGGCATCTGAATAGCAGAGCCAGATTTTTCAGTGTGAACTTCTTTCAATTGTACTTAATGGAGAATGGCATGTACTCAACATTTCCAGAAATGAAGCTGCATAGTTGACAAGTTGACATTTTTTTGGTCTCCAACTAAATTAGGTATGCTGTTCAACAAACAGAGTCCTTTTTCTGCTTCCTCACTCTGTCCGTAATGCTTTTAATTCCCCTTACTCTTTGGGGAAAAAGAAACCATTTGCACACTTTTATTTTCTGTTGTGTAACTAACTAGAGTGACTGAATAGGTTTTGTTTTACAATACACTGGAGTTGCATGTTAAAAACTTTGATTAAGATCTTGATTAAGATTATCTACGTGTGTGCATGTTGATTCCACTGACAGTTCTGTCTCTGAGCTGAATGGAAAAAGCTGCTGGTATTATACAGCGTCAACTGTTGTGAAATAAAGTGCTTGTCTCCAAGGAGTGGAAAGGCAATGTTAAGGTCTTCTGGGATCCAAAGGGGTTTACTCGTTAAATGCATTTCTTGTGGTGTTAGTCAAAAACTGGTTTGCTATTTGTTAATCTGGTTGAGAGGAGAAACTGACAGTGGTGGTCATAGGTCCTTCAGGCACTTATGGTAAATTTCTGAAAAGACATGTTCTCACTTTTCAGAGTGGTAAGACGGTTCTTCTGATCAGGATTAACAATGTACCAATGTTTTTTAGCTAGTACCATTCCCCAGAGACCAACTTCTTTAGGTGCAGTTTGCTTAAGACCTTGGTCTACAGGTAGAAAAAAAGAGGGGAGAGAGATGTAGTAGACTTGTTTGCCAAAGCTAAACTTTCCCATAAAGGCTATTTTGATTCATGGATAGCTTTGCTTTTGTCAGGGGTGGACATATAAACCTTAATTCTGTACCTCTAAACCTACAGTCTCAATGAGGTCTAGCCAACAGTGGAGTGGATGGACACATGGGAGGTTGGCACTGAGCTGGGGTTGCTCAGCACCCACAGGAAGTTGTTTTTAGAGAACTAAATGCAAGATTACAGAACCAGCTGTGCCTGGGTGTCAGTCAAACCTCATCTTGGATGCCAAAGAGAGAAGTTAAAATACAGGTAGTCTGAAAATCAGAAACTTTGGGAAGCTAGCAGAATTATTGAAAGACATGTCCTTAACACACACATTATATGAGATGGCAGAGTCAGTGGAACAGCATGTTACTGCTTAAAGGTGGGTGTGCTGTACTTAGACTTTAGTAAAGCCTTTGACACTGTTTCCCACAGCATTCTCCTGGAGAAATTGGACGCTCATGGCTTGGACGAGCATACTGATCGCTGGGTAAAGAACTGGCTGGATAGCCAGGGCCAGAGTGTTGTGGTGAA
>NW_010289216.1:25129-38124 GCF_000700745.2 Antrostomus carolinensis | reverse complement strand
CGGAGCGCGTGGCGCCTGACTCCCCGTGTCCCCACAGGCCGCGGCCATGGAGGCGGCACCGGGCGGACAGGGCCGGAGCTGCGCTGGGGCACCCGGAACGGCTCCCGGGTAAGTTCAGAGGGACTCGGTTGGGTTGGGAGCCCCGGGGCCTTGCTGTGTGCCTGAGGGAACGGCCCGCACGGCTGCTCTGGGCCGCCTGAGACTTTGGCGAGCGGCGTGAGAGGGCAGAGCCTGTTCACCTTCGGTTGTTGCCTCCTCATGAGCCTCCCGGCTGCCTTCGGGCTAGTCCCTTGCTGCTCACAGCAGGACATGCTGCTGGGGCAGAGTCCTGCCCAGCTCAGAGCTCCCCAGAGAGGAGACTTGTGTGGTTAGTGCTCGGTATTCGTGTGCCTTCTATGGATTTTTATTTTTATGGCACTGTTTTTAGCAAACAGGTCACTTCTTTGGTTGTTCGATGTGCCAGACCCTTTCTGTGCAGTCAACATACAACCTTTACATTGGTACGTGGAATTTCAGTGTAAAAATTGCCATTTGGCAAACTGTGTAAGGGAGATGTCTGAGTTTGCTGACTAAAAAGCGTTTAGAGAAGATTGTTGACGCCTAAAAACTGTCTGATAAATATTTTGATGATAAGTGATATCAGCACAAATTATGAGTGGAATTACAAGCAGACTATTGGTGGTGGGATTCTGATTTCAATGGGTTTGGTCGTCCCCCCATTAAACCTACTTCATTATTTTCTAAAATGACTGCTGAAGAGTGTTTTAGTAATGCTTCTTTTGGTTTTATTCCCACAGCTGAAAGATGTCTTGAAGTAAAGAGTAAGTTAACATTTATTTTGTACTAAACTGGGCAAAGTTGTTGAGAAAGTTCCAGGCCTTTACTTATATGCTAATGATGTAAAACAGTTAAATACAGAACTGTTAATCGAAAAGAACCTGTAATAATTGCATCCTCAAGCAAGTTAAGCAAATAAAAATGAATTAAAACTAGTTTTCTGTGCCATTCAATTAACAAGAGATAATGCCTTTTCTAAACAACAGTTGTACATTTTCTACTTTGGCTCAAGGTGAAACAATTACTGTGTTTTAAGTGATCAAATACAAAAATTGTTGGCTGTTGATGATGATAACCCTGAATAGGAAGTGCCGTCAGATGCGAGAACTGACGATAACCTCCTTATTTATCTGAAATACAGCTGTGTGCACACAGAGTTTGAGTTCTAGAAATTTGTCTTCCAGAAGTAGCCAGGCAACTTTTATTTATACTGACTTTCTGTTAAAAGTGTTCTCGTGATATCTAACATAGCTTCACATCCATCTGTTCCACTTTCTCTGCAGAGCCTGGTCTCTCCAGGTAAACATGACACAATTGGGACTGGGAGCAGGGTGCTCTTTGGAGATTGCCCTAATGTGAAGGTAAGTGATGAATTTGACTGGGCCATGTAGAGTTTTACACCAAGTGGAATCTAAGTGGAGAATAAATGAGGCTTATAGGCTGCCAAAAACTTAAAGAGGCAGCTTTATAGCTTACATAAATCTACTTTCCCTCCTTTCTTCCTTAAAATTTAAAGCCCTGTAATACTTATTTCCTGGTATCTGTATTTAGAGTATAGCTTGCAGGTCTCAGCTGTCATATTGTTACTAATATCTACCAATTGATGTTACAGCTCTTCACAAACCGTGTGGAAGGCAGTGAGACAGCAAGAGCAGGAGATTCTTCTGGGTAAGTTTAATATTTAGCGTGCTGTTAGTTCATGGTGATAGTTTTTGGCTACAGTCTCAGAAATGTTACCTAATTGAGAACATTCTTGTTGATAGTGTTTCTATTTCTGTATATTCTTAACTCTAAAAGTGTAATTAATGAAATTCTAGGCAAAAAAAAAAAAACTTGGACTGAAATATGGGCAGTAAATATATAAGAGCAGCTGTCTTCTGCACTACAGTTTTGCTGACAGCACTGTAAAGCAAAGGGATAATGGTCTTAGTTCTGCTAGAAACGTATCAATTTACCTAAAGATATCATATGATGAAACTAACCAAAAATTGCTGGAATTACCGGCAGATTGACTGGTGGTGAGCAAAGGTTTTCTGATGATATCTGTTACATTACAAATGGGTTAATATTTAGTGTTGAATCATTAACTTATCCATGCCATTGTATTACAGGTACGGAAAATGTCTGAGGAAGAAGGAATCCCATAAAACATGCACGTGAGCTTGGGGTCTAGTGTTTGTAAACCGTCCCTATTTTCTGCACTAAGATGTTAAGAAATGGTAACAGTTATGGTTCTGATTACACATATATTAAAATTCTCTCAAAAAAACCCAACTGGGTCTGGTTTTGTTACTTTACTGCATTAAGGAATGACCTTCCACTAGCAACACATTTTTAATGAACATACTGAGCACTCCTATAATTTTCTATAATGTGATAAAGGAGATGTATACACTCTGCAGTATAATTACCTCAGATAATATAAATGGGTTTTAGTTGTGTAAGCATTCTATCTGGTGTTTGGTAATTTACTTGCTTTAAACAGTTCAAGCAAGTGATACTAATACAGCTTCTGTAATTACTGGAGGGATTAGGCTTTAAAATACTTATACAGGAAGAAAAGCAAATGCAACTACTTCTGTAGCTTGTTCCAGGCTTGCTGTTTCTTCATTATTTTTGCCTCAATATTTTTTCAAGTCTACTACAGAGGCAGCAGAATCTGTTCCTGCAGCAGTAGCATTCTAGCTAATGTTTTGCATTTCTTCTAAATAATGGTCCCAATGTGCAAATCTAAAATTAATTGCCAGATGTGAAGAAAGGGGAAAGAGACTCGGACTCTGCAGCTTCTTGATAATAAGAGTGGAAATGGCTGCTTTTGTGATAGTGTCTTATTCTAAGATCGACCTACAGCGAAGATTGATAAACAGGAGGTCACAAAGTTTTGGGAGAATCTTCAAGACTTAAATGGAAAGTGCTTGAATGAGAAAAACTGCATCCAAGGCCAGAACTTTCCAATTCACTTCATTATGTCAGTATAACTGTCAGGCTATAACACTTCAGTGCTCTTTATATTTATAGGAGGTGTGGGATGTAGAAGTCTCATCAAACCTAGAGCGATTGAGTGTGTCCACTGAGACAGATTTAATGCTGATGTTGCTGATCATTTTGTCCAGTTGGTGTCACCAAGTGAAAGGTTTTAGTACAGTTGTCCTTAGTGTGTGCTTTTTGAAAAAGGTAAACCACTGATAACCTTGTGAGTGCTTGCTCCTTCTGTGCCAACAAGAACTGAGGTAATGTTAACTGCACAGCTGCAAGCAGAAACTCTTGGCATTGCTTCTGAAAGTGGTGACATTTTCACACACTTGAAAATGTTGCTGGAGTGGGTGTGGCTAGGAAACAGCCATTCAGGACAGCAGTCAAACCAGTCAAAACCAGTAGTTTGTGATGAGTGATATTTGTACTGTAGTAATTCAGGTGAAAGGTTCTTGGTTGCCATAAAATAAAAAGCAGGTTATAGCTTTACTCAGGGGTTTGTGGTCCATAAAACTGTCGTGGTGTGAGCTTGCTTATTTTCATGATGGGACAAGGGAAAAAGCAGTGGTGGCAGCGGAACATAGATGTTACTTCAGTCCTGGGTCACAGGCAAGGCTCCAGGGACTGCCCCCCCTGTAATTTAGGTAAAGACCTGAGTGTTTTCTGGATGGTTTTGCCTCCTGAGTGATTCCCTGAAAGCAAGAAGATGCAGCATCCCTGTCCCTCTAATAGCACCAGCAAGTCCTGATGGCTGTGAAAACGAGTGGAACTAGTACATACATCTGTGCTTGGGGTGTAAACTGTACAAATTGTGGGAAATCACAGTTTTGTCATCAAAAAGTCTTGAGTTATTTACTTTAATCCTGGAAGAACAGGTTTAAAGTTTTTCAGAGAAATGTAAAAAAGCAGTAGAGTGTCTGATACTATAACGTGCAGGTAAATTAATCTGGATTTTTCCTGAGAACATTGCTATGATACGTGTGGGGTTTAATATAAACATTCAACTTGGGTAATGGAGTATGCAAAACTTGTTTGGAACTAATTTGTTTCTTTTTATCTGGATGTGTATTTTGAGCAGGATGAAGAACAGGTTGCTCCAATGTTTCTTTTAATTAAAATTTTAAATTAGTTACATTCTCTTCAGAGTATTTAATGAAACAAAACTATTTTTGCCTGATCTTAAGAGCCTGTGTATTAGAACATGTTGATGGAAGACATCTTTTCAGTGGTACAATCATAGAATCATAGAATGGTTTGGATTGGAAGGGACCTTAAAGATCATCTAGTTCCAATCCCCCTGGTACAACATGTATTGGAAGTAAAAGTGGTTTTAAAGGTTTCAGAAAAAGCACCAGGAATCTGCAAACTTTTTTTACTGAGACTCTGTACACAATTAATAGTCGTGGAGGTAAGTGTAGCCACATGCCCTCAGTAAACAGAAACAACTTGGCAGATTTTTGCCTTACTCTTTAACATACTGTTTAATTTGCTCAAGATAGGTTTGCTGCAACTTAAGATTTTGTAATTGTTCGTTCTTTCTAGTATGTATCAGAATTGCTTCATTAAAATAGGAGTTGATCTGGGAATGCTTAAGTAAAGAGGAAACAGCTTGTCTGGGTTTATTGAGGCTACAAACTGGTGGTATCTATTATAGTTAACTATTAATGAGTTTCATTTTAGTGTTACTTCTTTATTGTTTTCATCAAAACCAGAGTTCCTCAGCAGGGATCCTCTAGCAGGCTGGTTTTTGCCAAGATGAATGAATGGAAAAGTGTTATTCCTATTAGAATATGATGCT
Source organism: Antrostomus carolinensis (assembly GCF_000700745.2). Taxonomy (NCBI): domain Eukaryota; kingdom Metazoa; phylum Chordata; class Aves; order Caprimulgiformes; family Caprimulgidae; genus Antrostomus; species Antrostomus carolinensis. The sequence continues at coordinate 33,296 of NW_010289216.1, read as the reverse complement.
TTTTGAACAAAATAGGTGTCCCAAACATAATACTACACTCTTATATGGGAGCATAAATAATCTTACTATTTATCTTACAGTGCTTGGTGGGAGGGGAAATAAAATAATTCAGTTTTGATTACATTTAGAGCACATCAACTTTATGGTGTTGTAAATAACTGGGAATAAGCAACAGAAAAAAAAAATCTTGATTTTAAAATAACAATTATTTTGAATTTTCTAAAGGTTTAAGAGAACAGTTGGCAGGAGTCCCTGGCACTTAATAACAGCCATCAACCATGGGTAAATCTAAAATAGATGAGAGGATTAAAGCAGAAAGGAAAAAAAAAAAAGCCTTATGCAGTGAAGCTGAGAATGGCTGAGTGCCAGCTTTTAGCAGTAAGAGATGGAAATGTGTAGTAATTAATTTGTGAGAGAAAACACAGTGACTACATACTCACAAAATACGTGCTGCGACTGCTGACCTGCTGGAGAGCGGCTGCTCTGGGCAATAGTCTTTCAATTTGTGTCTTTCTTTATTGAGATGGTATAGACTATGCCAACTGCAAAAATCATTTCTGTGATGTGAAGATGCATTTAGTAACTAGGCTGAAATCCTCAGGCTCTGGAGCACTAAACAAGATCAGATGGGACTGACCCGTAACCTCTGTCCAGAGAATTTGTGTGATGATGAGAGGCATAAACTGCAGGCAGCTCATCCCATGGCACGTTTGAGGGAGAGTGAATTGGAATGGGTGTTGTGCAAATGGTTTCTTTGTATGTGCCATGGCAAGAGCACTGGTTTCATCCCTTTTTCTTTCCAATGTTGCATGAAAATGATGAACAAGAAAGCAAGTGTGGTGTGGCTTGTGTCACCAGGAGGAGAGACTTCACATGGGGAAATGGCTGCCTTGCGAGTACTCTGTTTCCTTTTTGTAAATTACAAGCTTCGCATTTCATATAAATGCTGGTTATCATCATTCTTTCTTAGTATTATAAACCAATTACATCTACATCAGCATTAAAATAATCACTCATGCAAAGCCATAAATTACTATAATTAATATATCACAGCTATTAACTAAAATCTAAAGATGTGTTCTTTCTTGGCTTGGTAGCTGCTGTTTCAGCTGAATCAGTTTTAGCTGGCTGTATGCACTTAATGAGAAGGGAGGAAGGGATAGGCTGCATATTTTACCTTTAAAGCATGAAACAGATCCTAAATTGTGAAACTTTACTCCTTTTCTCTTGAAGGCAGATGGAAGAGCAGTTAATTTTTCAACTCTTCTCTCCCTCCTGTCAAATCAGTGAAAGAAGCAAGGCACTGTCACAGGAGTTGCTGTTTTCTAGCAAGGAACGACTGAGATATTAGTGTCATGCAAAGCAAATGTATGGGTTTGTTTTCTTCCAACTGCTGCATTAGCAAATGCTTTGTCTGTTATAATTTCTCAGATGCTCCAGGCAGAGACTCTGAGTTGTTCTGAGCAGAGTGGAGGCTCAAAATAGCCAGGGGGTGTTTGGCCTTCCTCATGCTCACCCAGAGCTTGGACTCATCGATGTTCATAGCACCTGACTGACTTTGTGCTGCCAAAGCTTTATCACATTTCACGTCTTCCTGTAAAGAAAGACAAGGTCGACGCATCATTTAGTGGTCTGGTAGGACAAACACACACCTTATTTTGTCAGTTCATGTAATTTAGTGTCTCAATTTTATGCTTAAAATCAATTTTAGACCAAATGTTATGAGCTGATCCTGATACTGCTCAAAATTGTAAGAATTTAACAGATGGAATTTGATTTAGAGCCTGCAAGGACATATTTAAAAAAGCAGTAAACATTTTGTGTTCCTGTGCTCTAATTCAGGAGGAGGAGAATAACACTTGCCCTGCTTTACCTCCTGGTGCTCGAGCCCACAAGATGGTGCAGTGATCAAGTTCAGAGCATTTATTGTAGAGAAAGATTTTGCAGTCGTAGAAGATGCTTGTTTTGGCAAACATGGGTTTACTGCTGGTTCCTTCTTGGTTGTCTAATAAGATTTGCAACTTTCATTAACATGTAGAGAATCCCCCGCAGAGTGAAAATGTCACCCCTTAATTAGCTGTTAATAATGGTTTTTAGTGTGGGACCAGCAAAGGCTGAGCCTCTGTTTTCTTTGACACTGTGCAAGCCCTTTGCATCCGTGGTCCCAGCCCTGAAGCATTTGTGGTCTAAGCAGTGACACAAGTCACTAAACAATGTGATAAAGAGCCAAAGGAGTTAAAATTTAGTTTTCTTTAGTAAAAATAAAAATATTAGATGAAGAACTATTTGCCCTTTATTACCTTTCACTCAATTGCAGGCAGCCTTGGGACTTGCAAGCCTGGCTGCTTGCTAAAGCCTCTGACTTGTGCAGCAAAGCCCTGCTGTGTCTCCTTGGCGGTAGGTTGTGAGCTTCAGCTCAGCTGAAGTCAATAAACACCTCGCAGCCCAGCACCTGTGTGTGGAACTGGAAAACCAGAACAAAATACAAATGAGAAAATTGTGTATACGGTAGAGAATGAGTTTGAAATCCCTGCTGTTTTAATCAACTTGAAATGTTAAAAGTTTCATCTCCAGTAATTAAGACCTTTCCTGTACATGCTTTTATTTGCTAGACTCCTGTTTTTGCAAGTCAATACTTAGGTTTTTATTTTTTTTATAACAGGTTTTTTTATTTGTAATGGTTTGTGGTAAAATAATTGCACAGCACAGCTGCAGTGTGAACTCTAAACAAATGAAACAATGATCTGTATCCCTAGTGCTGCCTATGGCTTTCTAGTGGGCTGTCCTTGGAATTTTTTTTATCATTTTAATATGTTTTCTAGATTTTTTTAATTACTTCCTTGCACTTTTCCAGTTCCAATAGGAGGATAGTTCATTCAGGTTTGGTTGCCTTTGTTTTTCTTGTATTCTGTATGCGTGCTAACTGCATTTGATCATTTCTATTGGGTGCTCTTACTAACTGAACGGTAGCATAGGTTTGATAGCATGTTCAGAGACAAACTTCCTAGCTAAGTCCAAGCTTTTCACCTAGATAATAAATTTTCCTGAACAGCTTAACCTTTATTAATAAATACCTGGGTCAGGATACTAATGGTACAGAATACTTCCTCTAGTCATTCAGTTATCAGAGCTTTTATCTGACAGCAAATGCAAACTGGTGTTCAGGTCTATGTCCAGTTGTTTAATGTGGCTCACAACAACAGCAGATGAAATGCCTGATAATATGTTTTACATCTCTTGTGCCTCCATCAGATAATCTTGAAATGGTCTGCCAGCATTCCTATGAAGCCATGTTACCTCCTCATTACAGGTGAGGAAACTGGAGATCAGAGCCTTGCTGGGGTGCGGGAGAAAAGGGAAGGCAAATTTAGTCAGCTGTTGGATAAAGCAATTTTACTTAACTGTGTCAAATCAGATATTTATTACCATCAACCGTAACAGTAAATAATAAATTCTTTGTGCTGAGTGCTCCTTGGGTTGTGAAATATGTAGGATACCTGCTGTGAAGGGGATGAGAATTGTTTCAAAGCAAGGTGTGAACTGGGAGCTTTGAAATGCACAGTGATTTCAGCAGGTAAGGCAAAGACGCTGTACCAAGGCATGTGCACTTTGAATTTGATTTAATATGTATCCAGTCATCTCTAAACCAGCCTGTACACTTCTGTACTGGGGGAGGAAGATGTTCTGTGTTTTTAAGAGGCAACATAAAGCTTTTGTGTCAGCACCAGGCTGTTTGGTAGTCTGAAACAGGAGACCACATCAAGGAGAAGGCATTTCAAAGCTACTGCTTTTAAGCTTCAAAAAAGTCTTTGGAGATGACAGCAATGCTGTGTCACTTGGCAGCGTATCAGCAGCTCAGAGGCTAAAAGCTGAGGAAAAAGAAGGGTTTTGGGGAGGAGAACAGGACCAGGGTAACAGCAGTGACACCAAAATTGTTTGAAGATCTGGTGTGATACCTGGAGTCAGTTTCTCTGGTGGTTGTATGAAAGCTCGTTGGCTTGTGTCTTTGGAGTGAGTTTTTGGTACAGAGAGAGGTGGAGAAGGCAGTTCTGCTTCCAGGGAAACTTCTCTCATTAAGGGAGCAGCAGGTTAAGGTTACTGAGTTTGCAGATGGGATACTGCAAAAGATATATAAAGTACACAGAGGAAATTAGAGTTTGTGGAAGTTAGAGGAAACATATAAAGTAGAAAGCAGCAGTCAAGTTAAACTGTACTTGGGGAAACTTTTTTCCCCTCCTTAGCACCTCTGAAAAGCATGTTCAGGAGCCCAGTCACTGTGGGCGTGGATTTTTTTGTCAGTTCAGAGAGGATATTTATGCAGAACTGTAAATACAAAGTAAGATTTACACTATCAGATGCTCTGGAGACTTTTTCATCAAAGCCTGTAGGTTCATCCTTCACAGGCAGGTCTTATTCCTGATCTGAGGCATTAAAATTGCATCCAATCAGTCTGGCAATTTCCTTGGTTCCTCCCCTACAGCCTCTGAAAACGTGATCACCTGTTAAAAAGCGAGGTCTGCAGGTCATTGCAAGAAGGGGTGGCCCAATCTGGGTTGTTCCATGTTAAGACCTTGAATAATCTCATTAAAAGCCTCAAGGCTGCTCACCAGTTGATGCAGGGCTTGGCTTGAATGAGGTCAGGACATTCGCTGCCCTTATTGATTAAACAGCTGGTGCTCGTTGGGGCCCCAGGTGAGGCTCTTTACCTCCATTTTGTTTTAAACAGCCACCTCCCACCCAACACTCCCTTGAGAAGGATAGCTCAGGCACAGAGCAAGGGTTTCTGATATTCTTTTACTTTCTTTCTTTCTTTCTTTCTTTCCTTAGCAGAATCCAATACTTTCATAAAAATAATACTGTACTTCTCTGATTTCTCCTGCTGCTCGCATGGTGGCAAGCTCCAAGGATAAAGCAGCAGACTTCTGGGTAGTGCTGGGTGGTTTTGGAGATAGGTGAGGAGGAAAAGCTGTGTTTCTGATGGACAATTAAGCAAGAAGCCTTTGAAGTTGTAGACTAGCAAGCAGAAGGTCATACTTGCAAGAAGATGACAAGGTGGTATCTATATCCACTAGAACAGGAAATTAAAGCAGGTAGGAAAAATTATGATTTTCTAGAGAAGCTGGTGTCTAATCACTTCCTTCAGATTTTTCTAGAAATTAAGGAGGGAGAGAGAAGGGAATAATCTGTGGTCATGGGAAAATGCTGCTCCTGGTGCACAGAGGGATTTCTAGAGGAGGCTGTTCGTGTTGGAGTCTGGCTGAGCTCTCCCCTGGGAAGCTGCACACAGCTGCAGTGGGAGGATCGCTGTATAAGGTGTGACTTACTCTGGAAGAAGTTTTGGTGGGATTGGAGGGAAAGGGGGGGTGGGAAATTCAATTATTTGGAAGGACACATTAAAATAAGGACAAGATAATGGAGAGCTCTGGGTGCTTAAATACATGAGTTGTACAGCATGGGCAGTGTTTTGTTGTGCCTACATGGTATTATTTGGTCTGGAGCTTATTTAATAGCAGGTATCACCAGTTGTTTGACTTCTGTTGTCAGTTATCATCAGAGAATGCCATTTAATTGCCTTTCACATGAGCTGTGTTGAATTTGTGTGGGACTAACTTAAATGAGACTTGTGTGGCACTCGTGGAGTTGGAGCAGAGTTTGCCCATCAGGTGGGTAGTTTTGCTGACATGCAAACCCGAGCTGCTATGGTCTGCCTGCAAGATATAGTTTATTTGAAAAGCACAACCTAAATTAAAGCTGCAGTTCCATTGTGCCTGTGTACTTCGTGTTGCGTGGGTGTGAGGAAAATAGCTTTTGCCTTCTACCACTTCCTAATTAGGGTACTATTGCTTAAAGAAGCAATATCCACTCAGGTTGATGAGCTAGAACGAGGAGTTTCAGCAGCGAGATGTGTAAGACATTGAGTTTAACTCCCTCAGAGATGGGAAGTTGGGTTTTCTCTCAGTGACGCTGGGAACTTGCTTCATTTAGCACATTGCAAACATCTTCCCGTGCCAGCGATGTACCGCACGGGCCTGACGTACCGCTGATGTGAGCTGAGGTTTGGACCTACGCTCGAAAAATGAGTGTTGGTGAAATCCAGCTCGTACCTCCCCAGTGTTGTAATGCTTTAAGCTATTCTGCTGCTTTGTGGTGGTTTGGGGTTTTTTTTTGTTTTGTTTTATTTTTTTTCCTGGCTGAACAATGGAGTGATTTTTACAGTAACTTTTGCCAGTTGTTGGGAAAATATGTATCACCCAGTTGGCTTTAAATGTGCTTGCAAAGCCTCTCTCTTCAGCTGCTTGGAAGGGAGAAGTAAGTGCTTTGTTCTTTTGAAAATCTCCCCCCTTAAAATTTGCCTGATTATCTTTTTCTTTCAATCTCTTGCAAAGAACCTGAACATAGTTGGCAGGCTTTCATGGCAAAGGGAGGCACGTGAAGGACACAAAGAAAGGCAAAATTTTGCATTTTAGCCTGCAGCTCTGTGTTTCCAGTGCATGTGGTGGAGTGGAGCTCTGAGCTTGCAAGAAAGCACAGCTTCTCCCAGAGCGGTTGGAGAAATACTTAAGCTTTTAAATTCATAATTTAACAAGCAGGTTTGTACAGTGAAGAAGATGAAATAAAACAAAAGTGAAGTTCTCCTCCTATTGGAAAGCGATGTGTAAAGGCACGCAGTCTGAAGCAGATGCCTTTTATTTTGTGTGTTTGAAAAATCTGACAGCCTCTGAGTTTCTCTGCCTGCATTTCTATGTGCAGGATTCAACCAGAGTTTAGTAAGAGGCAGGTTAGCAGAGCATGATGCACATGGTGCTCAGAGATTGATTTTTTTTTTTTTACTGCCTTACATTTAATTTTTATAAGGCAAGCTGGAATTGCAGGTCTTACCTGGAGGTAGTAGCGAGAGAAGAGGCAGCTGCAAAGAGAAAAGAGGAAGCTCATTCCTGTGGTGATGCAGGTGGATTTTCCATATTTGTTATATTGAATGTACCTTCCTTTTTTTGTTTGTTTTTTTTTATTATTATTATTTTCCATATAATTTCTTGTAGCTTTCCATATATCTCTCAGTCTCTGTGAATCTATTCCAGGAGTTTACACCTGTAGAACAGGTATGCCTGTAATAAGGCACTTTGAGATGTAATCATTTATTTAGATGCAATTTTCACATTGTGTTTAGCTTGTCTGTTGTGGGTCCTGCTGGTGGTGGAAGCCTTCAGCTGCTGTTTGCAATGCAAAATCCTAATCACAGAGCACTTCTGCAAAGGCTTGCACAAACCAAGGGGAGCTCTGGTATCCCCTGGGGAAGGACACGGCTGACAGGTAACACGGTGAACCATGGAAAGAGCCAGAAATAGAGCAGCCTCAGCTAGAAAAAAACAGTGATAAATGCATGGGCCAAATCTTCAGTGAGTTATATATTGATTTTTCTCCTGTTCTTGGTACAGCAGAAAGCAGTGGCCCTATGCTTTTCTTTTGTAAACCTCAAAACTCTTATTTTTGCTTCCACTAACAGTTCACAGAGGGATGCAGTGTACAACAGGGTAACTAAAGAGCCATGCTGGCAACTGCTCAGCGCAACCCACCAGATGCAGCTAAGCAAACCTTTCTTGAAAGATGCTATGTAGGCTCCACAGGTTTATTTTCTCCTCAGATTGAATTAATAAAATAGCAGAGAAGAATGAGAGATGGCACGGAAGCCACGGAATCAATAAGCTATTAGGAGGCAGAAAACCTGGGGAATTAATTTAGACATCTGCACAAATAATTAAAGTTGGTGGTGAACAGGTTGCATCTTTTCTGACTCTATTAATGAGGTCTTTGATGTTATGTAAAATGATAAACTAAGCCAGAGGTAAAAACAACTATTTTCTCTGCATATTTACAGAAGAGAAGATAGAAAATGCAAGCCCAAAACTGCCAGAAGGGGCTATAAACAAAGTACCTCCAATTCCACATCGATCAGGAGTAATTGAGCAATGGGCTTAAGCACTTTTGATATAAAAAGCTGGCACTGTCTCCCTAAATACCTGTCCTGTGGTGCCAGCTTGGGATCCAGGGTTCCTCCCCTCTTTTCCAGTTAGCAAAGCTTTTGCACTTCGTCCTTGTGAACAAATTCTGTGCTAACATTTGTTAATGGTAATGCAGAAGCAAAGTAGATTGAACTCTTTCTTTCCCT
>NW_010289216.1:0-25114 GCF_000700745.2 Antrostomus carolinensis | reverse complement strand
TACTAGCTTAGTGATTATGGCTGCTCAAAGAAATAGGTTTAACATCCACATTTTATTCCTGGCAAGTGCTCAGCTCAATATAAAATAACATGCTGTGGATGTACAGCTCTTTTTTTTTTCTTTGCCATTCTTTTATGACATTGCTTGGTTATTGCAACGTCTGAAAAAGGAGATCAGTAAGTTTGGTTAAGCTTGACCATCTCACAGAGTAGCAGAAGAGCAGTAGTTGCTACTGCCTTTCTCTGTAGTAAAGCTTCCTACCCGTGATCTGTTGTAAATTAACTGGTCATCCATCCTGCAGCAACTTTCAGCTCAGTGGGCAATTAATGGTGCAGTCAATGAAATTACTCAATTTAGCTGTGACCTCTGAAGGCTGATCTGCCAACTTCACACTCGCAGGCTGGGAGCTGCTGAGGGAGCCTCGCAGGATTTCCCTCTGTGCTCTTACTAATGCAGGGCACAGGGATTGCACAGCACAATCAGCAGGATGTTTCCAAAGCCACTATTAATCCTGACAGTTTAGGAAAACTGGTCTTCAAATGTATCTTATGTAAAGTCACACAGGAGTCACTTTTGCTAGCTGTTAGCTCTGAGTGTGTGGTGGAAGGATGCTGGACTGCCCATGGTTATGGGCTGTCGTGTTTCTACAGCATCTGCTGCACGAGAGCAGATGTTGGCCAAGACCTGTAGCATTGTCATGAGCATCAAAACAATAGGCTACATCTAGTTTTAAATTATTATTATTGTGGTTGTAGTAAAAGTGAAAATTCACAACTGAGTGGACTATTTACTGAGTGAAATGTAGGAGATAATTGATGGGCTGCAAGAGGAGGGTGGCCAGAGCCATCCATCCCTGCTTGTGGGATGCCAGTTCTCCCCAGTGCTCAGTATTTACCATCTGGCACTTTTTTCCTGGGCCCTGAAGTATTTTGGCATTGGCCTTATCACTCCACCAAGGAAAATTTTTCCAACAAGAACTGCACGCAACTGAGCTGCAATGGAATTTTAGTTCAGAGCTCCTTGATCAGCAAGAGCTAAAGCCCCTCTGGTTTCTTAACTGTGCTTGCTCAGTGTTTTGTATGTAAAACAGGTAGTCCTTGAGGGATAATACTTAGCTACTGTTCCAGATGCCACTATATACATTTTCCCCTATCAGCTGAGCTTGAACAGACTGTTCACTATCTCCAGGGCCAGCGTTAAACACACCAGCATGAGCTACCAATAAATAATGCAAAAGATTCCCCTAACCAGGACTTTTTCTTCTGTTAGTAAGGGGAAAAAAATATTAGGCTTCAGGTAGCATGAGAGCAGCTGAAAGTTTTAGCCTCCTGAGTTTTTATGCAGATGTTGGGGGTTTTTTTTAATCCCAGATATTGTGGGTGAGATTTGCCCAGGTCTCAACCGTTCTCCCTTTTTGTGTCCTTCATTGCAACCCCATTAGCATCACCTTCTCCCTGGGAAAACCACATCCTGCAAACATCTTCACTCTTACTGGTTTCTTCTCTATTGAACCAGCTGCAGCTGAAGCACTCTCATGAGTTGATTTTCCTCACAATAACCAGGGTATTCACATAGGTTTTGTTATGGCCTCGCTCACAGCCTTCAAAATCACTCCCCAGCTCTTGAGTTATGTTTTAGATGGAAAAAGTCTGATTTTGTGTGTGGCCTGACTTGTCAGTTTGGAAGGAGAGGCTCTGGGGTGTATGTAAGGCTGGTGGCTCTTCTCTGGACCTGTCTGCTCAGGAAAATGGCAGCCCAGCATTCCTAAATTTTGGATATTAGTATCTCCATTGAGATTTTAATGCAGCTCCATTCTGGGCAGTTTGGTGGTCAAGGGTTGGGTTGCATCTGCACCCAGGAACAGCAGCATCTGCTCAGGAGGGCGCTTGCTAGACACCTGCCATGACAAAGGGTAGGAATCCTTCCTAGTTCCTCTGGAAGCACTCTTCATGGTCCCCAAGCACTGCATTTTCCAATAAATATTTGTAATGATGATAGAAGTCAGCCAACCTGCTGCTCTCTGGGTTTTCAACTAGGTCAGCTGTTTCTTCTTTGAAAAACATGTTTTTCCCATTGAAAACCCACCTTCTTTTGTAGCAGTTGTGATTATTTGTCATTCACCCATTCCCCATAAAAAGCCATTTCCTATGAACCTGCTTCTTTACAGCCCAGAGGCTGCAAAATACAGATGTAAGAAATTAAAAAAACAACCCAACCAGCCTGTACCCACCACCCCCTTCAGTTTAATTACTGTTTCACTTCTCCCCTGCAGTGCTGTGCGTTCCCAGGGAGCGCACGGGAAATCCTCTACGCGCTGCAGCCCTACAAATATCCATGTCTGTCTTAAAGCTTGAAAGGGACTGGAAATAAATACAATTCAAGCTGGGTTTTGCTAAGGCAGAGAGGAGGCTGAATCAGGGAAACCCCAGTCCTTCAGCAAGTGCAGACAAAACCATCTGCCTGCCCTGCCCAGACACCACCCTGTGTACCTGGTGTTCAGTTTTTCCCTCTGAATAAAGAACAGGAAAGTTGAGGAAAAAAAAAATGCTAGAGGTGGGTGTGATGGGTGTAAGTAAAATGGGGGAGAATGTGAGAGCAGAGGATGATGTGTGGGCTGTGTACATCAGGGAGAGGGGCATTGATCCCTCCCAGGGCTTGTTCCTGGTGGGGAAGGGATTGTCTCTGCATGGATTTGGAGGAGCTTTTCGGGTACAAGCAGAGCGTGGATTGCAGTGGGGTGAAAAAAGTGGGCAGCCTCACAGCCAGCCCTGCACTAAAATTTCCCCTTGTCTCTTCTGCCCATCTCCCAGCTGGGAACCAGTCACTACCACAGATAATTTGTATTTATAAAGTTTGTGGGGTTTGCAGCTCAGGGTGACCTCATCCCGGCTGTTGCACTGGGTCAGAGCAGAGCGCCTGGCTGTAATCGGTGCAGGGAGATGGTGTTTGCTTCTCACTTTGCCTTCCTCCTGGACAAGCTGTCCTTGACCACACACGTGTAAATACACAGTAAGACCCAAACCTGTTATATTTCTTAATTTTTTTGCTAGCTTTGTGTGTGATAAGTAGTAGTCATGGTGTGCTGCCTGGGTGTGTGCAAACCCATGTCTTGAAAATGTGCAATCACTGGTCGCAGGGTGCTGCAAAGGAGGGGAGCGATCCCAATCCAGCCTTTAAATGCCCCTTCATTATCTTAGAAGACCTCTATTCCCTCAAGGCATGGAAAGGAAAGGCTGAATCTCCAAAGCCCACCAGGTTTTGGTGTTGCAGGGCTGTCAGCTCTTGCTTATGGCTGTTGAGCATTTGAGAATATTTCTTGAAGATGGGTCCTGCTTATATGAAGCGGTGAGACTCGAATTGCTGGAGGCTGTTGGAGGAGTGAGTGACGGATCTGGTTTCCCATTTTTCCTTCAGAATTTAATGCTAAAGACATTTAATATAGCAGGAAAGATAATCTCCTCTTGCTGTGTATCATCTGCTGGTGGAATACAGCCCCCAGGCAAATAAAAACTCGACTGCCCCTGGAGTGCTGGAAGAGTGGGATGTTTGCAATGTTTCCAGGATGACAACTGCTTACCAAAGAGGTCAGGAAGAGACTAAATCTCCTGCTCCCTTCTGTAAATTACACTGGAGAGGTTAGGTTAGATATTTTCCCTTCCTCACAAGCATTAATACATGAATACTCTAATAAGGACAATCGGTTTCCTTGGCAATAGCAGCTACTAGTGATACATTCCCAGTTAATGGAACATGGGAGCCTTTGCACTTCTGAGGACACAAGTGGTCCTTGCATGAGCTCAAGAGCCTCCTCCTCTCCCACTGCTGAAACAACGTGTGCTGAACCATAGGAAAGCGCTGAAACGTTTGTGACAGAGCACAGAGTCAGTCCCAGTGTGATAATCCAGGTGGTTTCATTGCCTGGGACAGCCCTTTCCTTGGCTCAGCCACTGCTACCTCCCCTGGTGTCCCCTTGGTCTCTTGGGTCACTTTTTTGCCTCTCCTCCACGGCAGTTTGGGGTAGGTATTTCGACAGGTTTGGTTAGGTTTAGGTTGGCATTTGCAGTCTTCTGCTCTTCTCCAAAGGACTGGTGAGCAGCAGGTGATGCTTTTGGCCAAAGTGGTTTTGAGCTTCTTGATATCCCCAACAGTGCTTTCTGTCTCCTCCTGGCTTTCCAGCACAGTCCATCCTTGAGGGTGGCCATCACCATCCCTCTTGCCTGCTCTCAATCCCTCAGGAACCTAACCCTCATTTTAAATGAATCATCACCTTCAAAAACCAAACAGGGCTTGTGCAAACTCTTCAGAGATAACCCAGCTGGAACCAGCCCTCCAGAGCACATGGTATCAGCCCTTTCATGCCTCTCTCATTCCTCGCCTCCTGTTTTGATTCCCCTCGGTGTGGACTCTTCAATCCGCGCAGAATGATTTCCAATTACATTTTTGTTGCTGAAGGCATAAATTTTCTCCCACAGACTAGTTTCTTTAATGCACAGGCAGAGCTGTGTGGTGCTGGTGGAGATAACTAACCAAACCAGGCTTAGATGTTTTATGGACTTTTTTATTTTATGGTGGACATTTCCTCTCCCCTCTGACAACAAATGACCTCAATCAAGTTTAATATTCTAACAGCAGTGATTTTCAGTACTTGTATCTTTCTTCTAGGGCCATTTAAAAGCTTCTGACCAGAACAAGTAGGCCGGTGCAGAACAGAGAATGATGATTGTATATGGAGTGAGCTCAAAGCTTGTTTTGATGCTGATGGGTTGGGAAGGGAAGCAATCTCATGCTGCTTTTTTTTAAAAAAAAAACAAACAACAAACAAACCATGCTCTTTCCTGAGCCCACAGGATCATTGTCATCCTGAAGTGCAATAAATGGCTAATTGACCTAATCCACACTGCAAGGAACAGCCTGATTAGCTAAAGCCCTCTGGTTTTTAGAACTGTCTCTACTAGAGTGTTTTTTCTTTTCCTGTGAAAGTCAGTAATTTGGTGCAAGCTTCAGCATGCATGAATACATTAATAAAAGTCCCTTTCTAGTGATTTCCTTTTCTCAGAAGACACACAGAGATACTGGCACAGCCTGTCTCTACCAGGGGAGCAGAGCTAGCACAAGCGGTGCAACATCTGCATGGGGTGAAGGGCTGAGGGACGCGGAGTCTTTCTCCAGAGGATCAACCTTTGTAGCACAGCCCTGGATAATCACGTGAGGGACCCAACAGCAGCATTTCACAGCAGAAGGGGAGGGCTGGGATGAGGTGCCCCCAATTTGCAGCAAATCTGTGGCAGCATTAGGCACAGAACCTTGTATTTATATTTCTGCAGGCCAAAGTTTTGCTGGTGGACTGCTGGTAGCCCCGTGCAGAAGGAGCCTGATAGATGCAAAATGTCTCCTGCCTGTTTAATGTTTTTCGCAGCAGGTAGAAGCTCAGCTGGAGGGGAAAACGTAGCAGGAGCAACCTCCTGGGTGGTTTGTGTTAGTGAGCATGCAACGCATCAATAAATGATGCAGCGCTCTAAATGCAAAGTGCCTCTGGTTTATGAATTTGTATGGTCAAACTGGGGGGTCCAGGCAGATGCTGAGGTCCAGGATAGCTGTCTCCTGTACAAATACTTAGCAGAAAATAAAAACCTTGCAGCAAGGAGCTTGTGATTGAAATAATTTAAACAGACAGAGGGGCCCGAGCCGTGCGTAGGAAGGAGAGGAGAGCCTGGTGTTGAGTAGAGTTACTGAGCAAACCAGTGCCTGACTTCTTAGAGAAGAAATTGCTGGAGTATCTTTTTTTGAGGAGAAATCTTGTTCTTTGTAAAATCCCCTTATGTTGAGTTAACAAATCTCCATGAGGGATGTGCTAGTGGCACACCAGGGTGAGGTGTACATGTGGCAGATGAAGCAGTGACAGTGGATTTGCTGCCTGTGTCTCACTGCCTGGCATGGGCACAGGCTCTCCGTGCTGCCTCTCAGCCTTTCCATATGAACAAAACATATGTGCCACAGGCTCCATCCCACAGCCTGTCCCCAGCAAGGAGACCCCTGTGTGTGGCTCCTGGGGAGGGGGAGAAGTTCAACCTCCCCCAAGGATGGCCTGATGCTTAGGGATGCAGCTGAGACCCGGACAGCCTGGTGTATCACATCCTGCTTAATTTATACCTCTGCTCTAGGTACCTTATTAAAGTTGTAGTAATGGTGGAAATAATCCTCAAATGGTGCGGGGGAGGGCTCTGGTGAATTAGGACAAACCTGTTCCCACCAGCACATTGGCTGCTGTGCCCTGTGTGAGCCCCTGCCAGGGTTTGGGTGCTGGAACAAACATCATATAAACAGTCCTTGCTGCAAATAAAAAGCCATTTCCTTTAGCGCACAGAGACTGTAACACTGGAGATAAATACCCTGTGGAGCCATTCTCAGTATTCCTTTCTCCCATATTTGTTTTGCACCCTGGTGACATTTAAAATGTAACAGATGCTTTTGTGATGCTTCTGTGACCACCTTGTGCCCACCCTGCAGGATCCAGCCCATAAACTGGGTTATTTATTTCTCCAGCAAGCTACAGTGGCCCTTTTTTTTTAAGCACCCTGGAGAACCCAGACCTGCAGCACTTAGCACTGTTTTTTTGCTGGGATGCTCTGGGCTGCCAGCTGGGCATTTCAACCTGTACAGAGAAAAAAAATTCAACGCTAGTTCTTTATTAAACATTGTCATTTATTTTGATTACGGATAGCTCCTTTATTTCAAACAGAACAGTCACTGCGAAGTTTTTTTCATGCCTGTTGGAAAGAGTTAGCGTTAAAAAAGAAAAAGGAAAAAGGTTTGGATACATGCAAATCATACTGAACTTTGCCAAGTGTATTAAAACGAGTAGCAGAGTTTCTTCTAAGTTATCTACTTGCATATGGAGGAGAAACAACCACTGACAGCATGAAGCCCCTCTGGAAGAAGCTTCCCAGTGCAGTGATGTTAAATGAGCAGAGTGAAAGAGATGACCAAAAAGTCTGACTGTGTTTGCACCCAGAAGAAGCAAAGCCAGAGGGTGACGGCCAGGAAAACGATGCTGTAAATCTGGTCAGGGGAAGGGCTTTGAACAGATAGAAAAGGGCCCCCTCATAGCGAAGGGAGTCGTGTTTGGTCCTTTGAACGTAAGGGAGAGGAAGTTCTTCACGCTTTCCTGCCCTCCCCCAGGTTTAGGATCAAAAGAAATTCTGGTTCAAAAACCAAAGTGCACATTCGAGCACTGCTGCTCTGGGGCGATCCATTTCCCATCAAAAATAAAAATCAAATCAAACCCATGTCTCTTAGAAAAACAAAACAACATTTTAGAAACAAAGCACTTCTGGTCAGGGGGGCGATGGACACAGCCCAGTGACCCAACAGCCTTTAAATCTCCAGCTGACTGTGTCTGCCCAGCCCTCAGCGGCAGTGATACAGGGATGAACCCCAGCATTATTTTTTCTTTTATAAAGTATTTGGTATTGTGATCTCTTTTGTCAGCAACAGCAATCAACCTGAGCTGAACCCCAGCTCCAGATTTTGCAGATCATTCCCCAAAATGGACCAAATACTCCCAGTGTTGCCGGTGCAAGCTCCAGGTACCACAGTAACAGCTCTGGAGTTACGACAGCAGCACGGCTGGTGGGAAACTGGGTTTTATATCTGAATAAATACGAGGCAGGCACAAGTGCCAGCCTGATTTCAGTAAGGCTGGAGGGCGAGTGGCATCCAGGCACACAGCGGGCTGGGATTTAGCTCCACACCAGGAAAGGAAAACTCTCCCTTCGGGCTGGCTCACGCTGTTAAAACACCCCTGGTTAGTGTGTGATCAGACTTCTGTTGTATCGCAGCAGATGTTCTATTCATCAGCGAGTCCTCAAGTCAGGATTGGAAAGCATTTCAGGTTTATCTCAGCAGCGGTCCTCTTTGGGGTGACCACTGTCCATCCATCACACATGGGAGGGCAGCTGGGCTCTGGCTAGATCCAGTGCTAAGGAAAGGGAGCCTTTCCCTGCAAAGTCTGGGCACCTTCTCCCCTTTTGTGCTCTTCTAAGGGTCGCATATGACACCACCTTGGAGATGCATTTTTGAGAGTTTAAAAAGCATAGCACATCACTAATGCTTAAAAATACCTGGCCAGCTTTTATAAAAGACAAGTACTCAATGCAATCACCTTTGGGTAGTCTCTGAAAGAAAAAAAAGCTGACATTCATCATTTGGGAGGAAGGCAGCAGTCTGGACTCCTGAAGCATCCCACTGTGTGAATCGACCCTCTGCCAGCACCTCCAAGGCTGAGGTCTCGGTTTGAGGTCATCTTTGCTCAACCCAAGAGCCATGGGGCTGGACATCATGTCTGTGGTGTCACAGCAACTTGCTCCAAGTTGGGGAGCTCCCCAGCCTCAACTGTTCTGTCCATCTGCTGCGAGCCTGTGTTGTCAGTCTTGCCTGATCCAGCTCGCAGATCCTCCTGGCTCTCAGCCAGGCCATCTTGGCTCTCCAAGTCACTTACCTGACCCTCACCAAACTCCAGAATGGTTGGCAAGTTGCCTTGCTTTGGGCATCGTCTCTTTAGGCTGACCAAGAAGGGTTGTGGCAAGGAGAATATGTCCACGTTGTTGCCGAGGTCGATCCAGGTGACACTAGGGAACTTCTTGGGGTCTTTTAGGATTTCGGTGAGGTCCCGTAGGATGGCTTTGGTGAGCCGGTTGCCATTGAGGGAGAGGGTGGTGAGGTGGGGCAGCACGCAGAGGGCTGGCAGCAGTTGCAGCAACATGTCGTCTGTCATCTCCGTGAAGCAGAGCTCCACCGTGTCGATGTGCTCCGAGCTGTGCTGGAGGTAGGACGTGACACGGTCCAAGTCTTTCAGTGTCAGTGGGATACCTGACAAGTCCACTGTGTTGTCCGGAGGCTTCCCCATCAGCACAGCTTTCAAGCTGCAGGGAAAGAAAAGGAGAGGGATGTTAATGTGGAGGGACGTCTCTGCTTGGTGGCATCACTTTGGTCTTGGAGGGGGCAAGAAGATGAGTTCTTTAGGTAAGGTGTTCAACTGGGACTAACCATCTCTTGTGTAGAGGCCAGGAGTGTGGCTGTGCAACTGGGGGTGGGGCAGAGAGACATTTTAAGGCTGTTTATTGATAGAAGATGGCCAGAAACCAGGAGATCATTTTCAAAACCTGTAATTCAGAAGGAGTGCAGAGTTCTTTTCCATGGCCACTGCAAAGCCCTGGAATAAAGAGGCTATTCTGCTGCTTCTAAAGATGCAAAAAAGGGTGAGGAAGCCCTTGATTAGGTGGACAGGAATTGCTGGTGCTGGTGTAACTCCTCCCATTGCTGATTACAAAGCTTTTTGAGCAGGAAGAGACACGTGTTTGACCTCTCAGCTGTACAGGTGGGAAACTGAGGACCTGCACCAGAATGACTTTAGCCCAAGACAGCAGAGATAGGATAGACACCTACAGGGTTAGGTGATTTGCTCTAACATTTCCAGTGTGTTAATCCTGTTATGTCTCTTCAGACTAGCTGCTGAGTAGATGAGCACTATGGAGAAATCCTTAGATAAATAAATTAATTCTCACGATGGCCCTCCAGAGACTTATTAGCATGAGTTAGACTGGAGTCTAGGTCAATTTATCTTCTAAAGTGAATCAAAGAACACATCTACAATCAGGACCTGTCAGTAGACTAGCGCTGCTGAGGATTTTTTTTTTGCTAATGAATTATTCTGAGTGAATTAGGAGGTGGAAAGAGCCCCATGCATGCTAATTGCTCATGTCAACTTGATGAGCTCACATCTCCTCTGCTGTGGTGGCACACACGTTAGCCTCATGCCAAACCAGCCAGCTGCAGAAATCCTTTTGCATTTTCTTACAGCCTGAGCCAGGGAATAATGGTTCTGCCCAGCACCTATGGGTTTTTGTAGCTGAAAATGCAAACCAGCCCTACCACTGCTTCTCCTAGCCGCCAAGCAATGGCCATCACCTCCACTGCACAGGTACCCAAGGGTGTCTGCTCCAATGCCAATGCTCCACGTTTAAAATTTGTCTTGCATGACATGGTAAGATGTTTTATGGCTGATCTCACAACCTGCATCCCAAACCCTGAGCTGTTTGTTGATCAGGGGGTGGGTGCAGGCAGCTGGTAAATGTTGGGTTTTTCCCCTGAGGAGTTAGAGAAGTAACACAGCTAGAGAGCATTGAATTGTGCTGAGTTTTAATTCATAAAGAATGCACACAGACAGACAACCTTGCAAGGTGTTGGGAGTGACTTAGAGCAGAGGCGGCGTGGAAGGACATGAAGGTTATTTGTAAGCACCAGAGCATTTTACTGTTGACTAATCAGTACCCACG
The DNA here is from genome assembly GCF_000700745.2 of Antrostomus carolinensis. NCBI lineage: Eukaryota > Metazoa > Chordata > Aves > Caprimulgiformes > Caprimulgidae > Antrostomus > Antrostomus carolinensis. The sequence continues at coordinate 14,780 of NW_010289216.1, read as the reverse complement.
TTCACCACTGGGGTATGAGGAGTTTGCCATGGCCACTTGACCTGCAAGCTAAGGAAGAATGACGTTCCTGTGGTTCCTATGGAAATAAACCCCCAAAATGCATGGGGGGAGTGCTGTGTGTTTCTGTGTGTGTACTTTCCAAAATCAGTGTCATCTAAATAACTTTCCTTGAATAATAACAGGAAGGCTGAAATTGCTATGATGTAAAGTTAAAGACTTTACTCCAAGCTGGTGTGTCTCAAGGTGCCAGGAAAGGGCCAGGGAGAGCAGAGAGCCTGGATCAGCCCAGCAGCAGAAGGGGACATTCCATGAGTTGTCCCCCCCGTGAAGGATGGCACTTGCAATTCACGTGTGCACAGGCATGATTTAAGTGCTCATGTTTAACTGAAGCTCTCTAGTCATCAGGAGGGCAACAAGATTTGGGAGCGTGGGGCTTATACAAGGTATCGTGAAGGTACGGATTTGTTTTAGTCAGATTTGTGTCATGAGAAACATCTTGTCCATTGTTGGGGGAAGGAAAAAATCCATAATGGAGTCTTGAGAACAGAAATCAGGAGAAAAGGGACAGGTAAGGCTCTGAGGAGATGGGTGATGACAGGAGAGGCGAGATCTACAGGAGCAAAACCCAAACAGCTGGAGGCAGAGGGAAAGGCATTTCCTTCTGCCTATGGCACCAGGAGCAGAGAAACCAGAGAGTGGCAGCACGCTGGGGTTTTATGGGTGTATTATTTATTTAATATGTGGTTTCATGTCTCCAGCTCAGATGAAATCCAAGAGGGTTGGTCCTCTGGCTTTGTGGGAACAGCTTTAGCTGATACAAACTGAAGCCCTGGCACAGAGCTCAGCTCCTGCTGGGTCCTACTCAGCAGAGTGGGATTTTTGGGTTAAAACACAGCATCCCTACAGGGGCACAGGCAATCCAGTGGGAACCATAAGCACATACAGGCTGAAAAGGAGAAACCAACCCAGCCCAATGGATGAGCCGCCCTTCGCTAAGTGTGCTAAGTGGGCTGGGGGGGCTTTAGCTATGAACTGAAGCCCCAGCCGATGATTACCCACAGCAGCCTCTGAACCTGTGATTAGATCAATTTAAAGGCACACAAATCTGATTGGAAACATTTTTTTTTTAAAAAACAAATCTTGGATCATTAAAGTGCCTGCCTGTGACTTATTATACACATCAGCCAACGGTCGAGTTGGGGTAGGAGCAAAGGCTGAGAATGAATGAGAGCTGCTGCTACTGTTTATTATGATCTGCACGTTTCAGTTGCTGGTTTGTCCTGGGGAAGATTATTCATGCAGGCTGCTTAGCAAAAGGCTGGCCAGACACTTTCTATTTTTTTTTATTTTTTTTTTTTTTTTTTTTTTTGGTGCAATTAGCACTTTCCCATCTGGGCTCCTCTCAGCCACAAGACAGGGTGAAGCCAGGATGCATCTGCTACACCCCTCTATGTCACCTGAAAACTAAATATGTTACTGAACTTGCACTGCAAAGGGGAAAGGGACGTGATGGACAATGCTACTGGTTGTTGGGTTGATGCCACACTGTGAACTGGGCTGTGCAAAGGGGCTGGAGGAAGGGTCAGAGTTTAAGATTGGTCTTGCTCCTTCATCCCCTTCCCCTGCCATTGGCGCTAAGCCTGGCTCTGCAAGGCTCAGTGCTCCCGCCAGTAGTCCAGGCTGCTCAGACTAAGCCAGGGCAATTACTAACTTGGGCTTTGTTTTTCATCAGGTGCAGCTGTAGGCAAATAGACTAAAACCAGCCAGAGCAAAGTTATGTCAATGAATTGATGCAAATCCCCTTTGCCTTAGGCAAGATCTTGAGCTGCTCTGCCACAGGGATGTGTTTCAAATCCAAATTGCCAGGCTGAAGCTAAGCTTTGTTCATCCAAAGAGTTGGGCCCTCACTTTTAACAGTGTTAGGTCAATCTTAAAGCTTATTTAACATGAGAAAATAGCTCGAAATTTCTAGGAGGAAGCAGCTCTGGAAGCTCTGGTAGAAATTACTTACCTAAGGTGGAGGGATCAATCCTCGAGCACACCTCAGTAGCAAGGAGAACAAGAGGGCTTTTAAAAATAGTTACCAAACTACTAATATTTTTCCATGTTTAATAAAAGAGTTTTGGTGTTTGTTGGGGTTTTTTTGTTTGTTTGTTTTGTTGGGTTTTTTTGTTTGTTTGTTTGTTTTTTCCTTCTTATGGCAAAACAGATCATACAGTGCAAAAACTATTATTAAATGATCCGGTGCCAAGCTCCAGCGGGTACATCAATAATATCCTGGTGCTTAACACATCTGGGCTCTCATTAAACTCTCCTGTGCCTTGGGGACCCGTTTCACTGCTGCAGTGGCACTTCTGTTAGTGACATTTCGTGGTTTGCTGGGTTAGCTGAAACCTCAAACACACACCTCCGCAGTAATTTACCAAGATCTATACTTATCCCTTTACAAAGTCTCATTTAACCAGTATGTGGGCAGAAAGACAGCTGCTAATGTGACATGGTTCTCTCTACTGGTAATTTTTTTGGCAACACTGGGAAAGAAACTAATGAAATAATATATTTAGTATTAAAAAATAATAATAATTGATGTTCATATGTTGGCAGCTACTTCTCTCCCATATATACCGCTGCAATGCCTCGGTGCCAAGCTCTTCCTACCTAAAATAATAAAAAAAAATAGAACACCTAAATAAATAAAAATATAACACCTCTTGTTTTGCTGTCTGGGAGCCCACAGCTGGTTACACTGGGATCTTGCTGTCAAATAAAACACATAGTATCCCTGCAAATAAGTGATAACCATTTAAAAGCATGGCTAAAATAAGCATTCGGGGGTTGATCCTTGTTTTATCCAGTGAGGATATTCCCTGTACGGAGCAATGCTGCCCGCCCGCCTTCATGTAACTTCTTGTGAGACTTCTAGTGTGGCTTTAATTTAGCAAAACTAAGAAGATGATAACAAGGAAGGGGAACGGAGATAACTTCAGGGCAGCTCTTTTTTTTTTTGTTTGAGTTGCTTTCAATATTCAAAAAACATTTGTGGGTTTTTTTGTTGTTGTTTTTTTTTTTCCCCTTGGAGCATGCACACAATTTCTACCAGCAAGTAAAAGAGAATTCCTCCCTAGGGCTCTATCCTTTTCCCCTTGTGAGGGATTTAGCTGATACCTCCTGAAACGGATTGATTATCTTGTACAAATAGCCTTTTCTCCCTGAAGATCTGCAGTCTGTAGCAGAGGCAGAGGAAATCTCCTACCTCGTGGGGTCAGAGCAGCCTTGGGCTTGTGCTGGGGGGGTGACTTGCTGGTTTGCAGCAGCCTATGCTCAATCCATCCCTCGGGAAACAAACAAACAAACCCCAAACAAGATTTAATAAAAATAGTTCTACGGATATTCTGAACCATCTCATGGAAATGAGGAGGATATTATGTTAACAAACAGCTGTAAAAACTTTTATCCCTGCCATAAAGTTTGCTACAGAATGGTCCCAAAGCTCTGTAGGAAGATCTCTACCATTAAATAAATCCCTACAAGCTTTAGTGGAGGATCAGTTACACCCACTTGGTTTCATCCTCACATTTTATGAGGATATTCTATAGGGGAATACACAGATTATTTTTTTCCCCCCAGCTGGAAACAGTATATGGGGTTTTTCCCAATGTAATGGTAGGATTGGGTATACACCGTGCACTAAACTCAGTAATGCTTTGGCAGGATGCTGAACTGAAAGCTATTTTGCATGCAGTATTGAATCACATCAGAAAATGTTCCCATGAACAAGAATATTGATGTTTAGATCAAAGAGAATGAAAAGAAAGGGATTTCCTTTTGGTTTAAATTCATGACATTTCTCTAAAGCACCACACAAACTGGGCCATGAGACACTGATGTGTCATGTAATGAAGTATAATTGGGCTATTGAGCCACTTCCTTGGCAGGCAAATGAGTATCTCAAGAAAAATGAAGAGCAGCCCCAGAGAGTGAAGAATTACAGTAAGAAATGTATATTATATCACTGGTGAGAAAACTAGTTATGAAAATGTCAGTAAAAAAATTATTGAACATAATGAGTCATCAGAAAAAAAAAAGTGAAGTCTTGAGATGAAAGACTTGTCCTGAAATACTGGTGATATCAAGGATAAGTATTAAAGTCCTATTTCAAAGTCCCTGCTCCTGCTTCAAATGATGACGGTCAAACACTGGAATAGCTATTTTGGAAATGGAGGGAAGGAATACAAACAAATGCAGCAAAGGCAGCTACTCTGGTAGCAATAATGGTGACAAAAGGGTTGAGCTTCCCCAGCCACAGAGGAGGAACGGAGACAAGAAAATGTAATTATTTAAATGAGGAATGTGGCTGAGGTGTATATAATAATCTATCATATATTCTATATTCTGTATTTTTATTTATAATGTATATATAATAACAAAGATGAATAAAATACAGAATATGAGAATAGAGTGCTCTTTCTTCATCTCTCTCAATACATGAGCTGAGGGACACCCACTGATGCTGAAAGACTAAACTCCCAGTGGATAAAAGGGAAGGAGTGTGTACACAGAGCTCAAATTAACCTCCGAGCTCCAGCCATGGGATATCACCGAGATCAAGGGCTTTGTGGGAGGTCCAAAGCGGACACGGCATTGCTGTGGCTGGCTGGTAACATCAAAAGTCATGTTAGGATTAAATAAATAAAGAAATAGACTGGGTTTAAATAAATAAATAAATAAATAGGCTGGGTGATGACATCAAAAGTCATGTTAGGAATAAATAAATAAATAAATAAATAGGCTGGGTTTATGTCCTGGAGTGTGATTACAGAAATTTTGTAATTCACCAATAAAGGGCCCTTTTGCTTCATCTGCAGGACAAAGGCTGGTGGGTCGGTCTGTGTGAGCAGCCTGTTGCTGCAGGGATCGCAATGGCCAGGGACCTCTCAGAGGCACTGGCTGGGCAAAGGCTCTGTCAGGAGGCTGGTGGGGATATAAAAATACACATGCAAGTGCCTGTGTATGTGTGTTTTGCAGCTGCTCGTTATTTAAACTAGGGAGAGGCATTATAGTCCCAGAGCAAAAATGCTTCTACTTACGCCAGCGGCAAGGAAAGGGCTTTATTTCCCAAGTTAAATTGGAAAAAAGAAAAAAAAAATCTTTTTAACAGATTTGTGATGCTGCCTGGTTGAATATTTTCCTTTTTTCCTCTCTTTTGTTAAAAAAAAAAAAAAAAAAAAGCCCCACACTCATCAAAACATGAAAAATTAAATCTAAAAATAATATAGACAGAGCCCAGCTCAGAACTGGAGTTGCCAAGTTCTCCAAAATGTGAAGACATTGGACCATCACAGGTCACAGTCACCTTTTGTTTCATTCTTAAGTTTTACTCATCAACACTTCAGTGTGTGTCTGTGTCTGTGCACACGCTGTTGTGATTATTCGTGAGCTCGTTTACTGCCGCAAAAGGTTTAGAGGTTTATGAACAGCGTAGTTAAAAGTCTCCGTTTTTTACCGCCTTTACAAATGAATAGCCTGGAAAGATTTCACTCCTCTCCTTACAAAGATTCAAAGAGGATTTTTTTTTTTTTTTTTAATATCTAAATATAAAAATATGTAACTTTAAAGCTCCTTTAGAGCTTACCAATAAACACATAAGAAATTCCTAAGTCTTTACTATTAAGAGGGAAAGTACCAGTGGGGATTAGTTATTTTGGTCTCTTCTTGTTCCAAGCTCCTTCCCAGTTTTGCTAAGGTTTGCAGTTTTCACATCATTTCTGTGCACCCAAGAGCACCCCTTGCACCAGGAGAACTGACATGGGTCTCATGGCTTTGGCCATGGTGTGGTAGTGGAAGGAGCGTTGGCATCAGAAAGATCTTGATCAATAAATTCTTCCCATCATGGTGAGATCAAGTCAAGCATCTTTGATTTACATGTCTTTACTAAATTACTCCATGCCTGCATGATACAGACAGGCATTAAATTCTAAAGGCTTGTGATACAAATAACAAGAAAAAGTCATTTTCATCCCTGGATGAGTGCTGACCCTTTCCACCAGCCTCAACTCCTTAATTTCAACTGGTTTGATGAAGAGTCATCCATTAGAGACCTGTGTCACCCAGCCCTTGGTACCTACAAGCCAACACATCACCCCAAATCCAGATCAGGAGGGGGACAGCCCACAAACAGCACCTTGCAGATGGGTTCCCACCTTGCAGGGGACGGAACGAGAGGAAACAGCCTCACCAGGGGACATTTAAATTGGATATTAGGAAAAATTTCTTCACTGAAAGGCTTGTCAGGCACTGGAACAGGCTGCCCAGGGAAGTGGTGGTGTCACCATCCCTGGTGGGATTTAAACGATGAGTAGACGTGGCACTTTGGGACCTGGCTTAGTGGTGACCTTGGCGGTGTCAGGCTAACGGCTGGACTCAAAGATCTAAGGGTCTTTTCCAACCTAAATGATTCTATGATTCTGTATTTGGTGACTTATAACCACTGATAGATTGTAACCTCTAGAGAAGGTCCAGTGGTAAGGTTAAACCAAACAAAACATCTGGGATGGACCAAAATAGCACCCACTCCTTCCCATGACCAAGCTCCATCAGCAAACTGCTCTTCCCTGCAGCTTTCAACAGCCTACAGTGGTGAGATTACTGCTGTGTCACAATTTCACAGCATCTCTGTGGTATTTAGTAAAAGGACCCAATTAAACCTTTAAAAGCACCAAGCTTCTCGGAAAATGAAGTACTCTTATCCAAAGAAGCAACTTGATAAATATCTCCAGTAGGGATAATTAAGCAGAAGAACTCTTCTCATTTGGATGCTGCACAGCCAGCTCCTCGTCATGGTCCAGAGCCGAGGAGGCTGGATTCAAATATTTAGTGAACAACAGTCTTTTGCTCTGAATGAAAAAAACCACCATTTATGTGTTACGAGAACAAGGATTTTTTTTTCCCAACTTGTTTTTAATTTCCTGCTAAACAAGATTCTAAAAATAAGCATTTGGGATCCATCAGCAGCTTTCCTATAATTACAACTCGATTTAACTTATTGCAAAAAAAATGTAAATATCCTGCTGTTGGACTACTCCATTTTTCTATCCCCATTCTCCCCAAAATAAAATGTATTTATATACTCCTTCCTATGATACATTTTGCTCTCAAGAAAACCTGCATTTTCCTATAGAGAAACTGTTTTGGAATATTTCCAAACAACTCTACTCCACCGTAATAAGAAACTGCAGCTGACGCCCCATTAATAACACGCATTTGCAGAAAAGGCAATTTGCACAAGTGCCAACAGAAAAACAATCAAGAATTTAAAAGGAAACAACATGTTGGGATTGTTGCTTCTGTAAATGACCTCCTGGAAGAGAACTGGACCAGAAGAAGAAATTGTTCAAGTTTGCATTAAAACAAATAATAGTTTGTAATAAAATAAACAACATTTTCTTTAAATTCTAACGCAGAAAAAAAAAAAAAGGCTGAAAAGACTCTTGAAAAGGAATTTTTATGATTAAGGATATTAAAAAATACCCAAGTAACTATCAGATTTACATGAGCAGCTCCTCACTACAGAGAGAAGTCTGGTTTGACTAGAAAAAAGGACCTTTGAATTGGACTGTAGTCCTCAGTGTCCAAAGGAAAGAGGCCAGAGGAAGAGAAATCACTAGTAAATTGCTCATAAAAACATACAATTTGCTGCCAATATGTTTAAAACAGTTCCAAACCGGTGAGTTGAAAGGAAGAGGAGGAAAAAGGAAAGGGGGTTTGGGGGCAAGAGAAAGGGGCTGGGATGGGAGAGCCGTGGGGATGGATGGAGCATGGGGATGGATGGAGCACGGCAAGGCAGGGCTGGCTGCTGCAAAACCAGGATGGATGGTGCCTTCAAATCCTTTATTTCAGCTTCTCCCTTTGGGTTTGTTACAGCTTTGTCTTATTGTTGCAAGGAACGACCCCGCAAGTGGGCTGGATGTGACCCCCAGTGTGGGGTGGGAGAGTGTGGCAGCTCCCTCTCTGTCCCCCCCATCGCAAATTTTAAAGAAAAAAAGAAAGAGTTTTGACACATCTTGTTTATTTGCAGATGAAAGGGGCTGTTGTTAATTATCTCCATCCCTTTCTGGGAGCTTTGGGGTGGGGGAAACACACAGAGTCAGGCAGAGCAGCTTGAGAGACATTGGCTCTGATTTACTTCTCCCCCCCAAATCCCCTCCCAGCCCTTGAACCTGCCCCTGGTGCTGCCAAACAACTAAAAAAGCCCAGGAAAAGTTTGCAGAGAACGGCACGTCTCAAACCGAACAGGCATTCGCTCAAGGGTTGAGGTTCACACTTTGTAGAGCTTATTTGTGTTTCCTGCTCCTTGAAATAAGTTGAATTCCATTAATACAAAGGGGAAGAAAACAGGATTTTTACTGGGGGGGAGGGAAGAGGAGCTTCAACTCTGATCCTCCAGCCCAGTTTTCTCATCAGAAACCAGCCCAAAGAAGAAAAAAACAACCCTCTCCCAACTGCTCTTCCTGCAATTAGGGAGTGATCAGCTGCCAAAGTGTGTGCCTGGGGCTTCGCTTTCCCTAAACTGTTTATTTTATTGGAGCACAGATCACATTTGGAAGAGTTTAGGCAGGCAGAGGTCCCCATTGCCTGCGCTGCTCTGATGAGAGCCAGAGCACGAGACGCAGCCACCAGCCCGGCTCCCAGGGTCCCTGCTTGTCCCTCAAGCTCTTTGGGAAGATGTTTTCTCGAGTGTCAGGAGCTGATACCACCCCCCATTTTCCCCTTACCTCCCCCAATCCTTGGCACATCTTCCACTTCAAGCCAAATCCCTGCCCTTCCCACCACCATCCCAACACCTCCAGTGTCCAAAGAGAGGGTTTGAATCACAACATGGGTCCTGATGTTCTCGTAGGTGGATCAAAGGGAAACCACCTACTTCTGCTTCAGCCTGACCACGCACACATTTCAGACAGATGGTTTTTAGGGGAACACATACTGCTTCCCACACCCAGGGCAGAGGTTGGACAAGCCTGCAGCCATCCCATAGCTATGGGGCTGGTGTCTCCAACCATGTCTAGGGGGTCAGGGACCCCCCAGCCCCAGTTCTCATTGCAAACACCCTACTGACAGACGTGGGACACCCAGGCATTGATGTCAGCAGGAGCTGCACAGTGAGGAGGTCTCCAGAGCAAAGAGTAACTGTCTGCCAAACAAAGAAGAGATGGGTGAATTAAGAAAGCCCAGTTGAATGCCCTTCACCTGATGCTTGGCCTTGCTATCAGTTTTTAATTGTCATCTGCACATCTATCGAGCCAAAAAAGTTCTGTTCTGTGTGGCTTTCAATAAACACACGTTACCTTGGGTCAAGAAAGCCCTTGTACTGTCACCATCCGCCTTCCCAGCAGCAGCACACGATACTCACAGAGGGATGAGATCCCTGGGGATTAGGCAGCGTTAAACTAACGAGACTTGACCGGTGCGTGACCGCTTCCTCCAGCCCTCCCTGTGCCGGGAGATGCAATCTGCTTTACATTAACATGCCCAGAAAATAATGGGTCCCACTCAGCACAGCAGAACAGAGCAACCATTGTAACCTCAGCTTTCATCAAATGAGGAATAACAGGATACAACCTGATCCACTACTAATTCCCTGCTCGTGTCTTCAAAAGAAAAAGGGGTGGGGTTTGTAGCTTTTTCACATTCAGTTCCAATGAGAAGGTTGAACAGTACTCCTGCCCTCCTCTCTTTGTAAGTACAGCAAAAAGTTCCTCACTGGAGCAGGGAGTTGAACCTGCTTTATGTGCATCCCATAGGTTCCTTTTCCTGCTGGGCACGGTTTTTTGCTATCCACTCACAAAGTTATTTCATTTTAAGAGCCCCTTTCCACAAGCCTGGGGTCAGCAGAAAGCAGCTGCCACCATGGGGGCCTACAAGAAAGCTGGGGAGGGAATTTTTATAAGGGCAGGTAGTGATAGAACAAGGGGAAATGACTTTAAACTGGAAGAAGGGAGGTTTAGATTGGATATTAGGAAGAAATTCTTTGCTGTGAGGGTGGTCAGACAGTGTCCCAGGTTGTCCAGAGAAGCTGTGGCTGCTCCTCCCTGGAAGTGTTCAAGGCCAGGCTGGATGAGGCTTTGAGCAACCTGGTCTAGTGGAAGGTGTCCCTGCTGATGGCAGGGGGGTTGGAACTGGATGAGCTTTAAGGTCCCTCCCAACCCAAATCAGTCTGGGATTCTATGATTTCTGGAGCTGCAAAGCCAAAGCAAACGGGCAACACCGAGTGTCTTTAACTGCCCAAAGAAAACCCCTTCTTCCCCCGGCACTTCATTGCTTTTGGCAGATGATTTCCCAGCTAATGTTGGGGATTTCAGCATTCAGCTCCCCCAGAAGGATAAAACCCGAGCTGATGTGGGAGGTGAAGCTGGCTGCCAGGACTGCCTTTTCAGCTGGGTATAACAGAAAAGTCATTTCATACGCAGCTCTTTACAGCAAAACATCGGTGCTGCCCAGCTCCCCGCGTCCCTACGGCACCGCAAATTCTGCCGGACAAGGAGAAAAACCACAAGATCCTGCCCTGAATTCTCCCTACTTTGCTGCGTAACCTACTGGCTTTTCTGAGCAGACAGGGCCTGTCATCCAGCAATAAAACCACAAACCAGTCGCCCTCTCCCACTCAGCTTTCCCCACACAAACATTTTGTCCTTTTCTCTGTTTTCCGCACCCATCAGCGATGAGGTTTTGTGTCGCTGTGCTCCAAGCTGGCTATTAGAGGTGAAGGACTGACACTGGAGAGATCAGCCCAACAACAGACCTTCCCAAACTAACTAATTTTTCTCTGTATTATGTGAACACATACATATTTTTTTGCCCCAAGCCTCCAAATCATCAATTTTGGGGTGAAGAGCCACATTTTAGCACTCAGTGGCCAGCATGACCCAATAGCTGATTAAACCAGGGAACACAGGAGAGGACTCACTCCAGATGGGCATTTCTCTCAGCTGAGATGCTGCCGAGGAATAATCCTCACCCCCAACAGGAAGGTGAGAAGTGACCTTCACGAGAGACTGAGCACGCAGGGAGGCCAGCACACGAGGATGGCTTCCTCCCAAAACTCACCCCAGCTCCCTGGTTTGGAGCTAACCCTGGGCAAGGGGAGGGTGAAACACCTGGAAGAACATATTGCCACCCCAGGCTACATGTTGCTAGACAAACGGAATCAGTCTTGGGGCTGAATGTCCCGTTCCTCAGGGACCAGGATGTGTCAAAACACAGGCTGCCGTGTGTTGGCAAGAGATGCAAAAGCCAAAGCTGAGAACTGAACACAGGCAGGGGCTGCACTCTGCAGTTTGGTCTCCCTTTTCTTGGAGGTGCCAACCGGCCCCTTTTGAGATGCAAAAGATCCTTCTGCAGTTTCCTGAGCACTGCTGGGATGCTCGGCACATGGCTGAAGGGTTTTTTTACCATTTTTCTCCATCCCATCACCCACGAGCCACAGGACTACACCAGGTTGTCACAGTTCAACTTGGCTGGCAGGCAAACACCACGCAGTCGCCCGCTCATTCTCCCCCCTCCCAGTGAATAAGGGAGAGAATTGGAAGGGTGAGGGTAAGGAGGCTCACAGGTTGAAATTATAACGATTTAATACCTGAAATACAATAAAACTTAAAATAATAATGACAATAATAATAGAATATACAAATGAGCGATGCACAGTGCAGTTACTCACCACCCGCTGACCAATGCCCAGTCTGCTCCCAGATAGTGATCCTGGAGGACCGAAAATCCTGAAACTGAAACCGCAGCCCCAGAAGAGAGAGATCATTCAGGTCAACCCTCATTTATATACTGAATGTGACATTATATGATACAGAATATCCCACTGGCATATCCAAATGCCAATTTGGGTCTGTGACACTACCTCTCCTCTTCCCAGTTGCTTCTGCCCCTGCAGACTAGCAAAACACAAGGAAGTTGGAAAGTCCTTGATCTTCCGGTAACAACTAAAAACATCAGTATGTTATCAACATGCTTCTCATACTGAATCCAGAACACAGCACTATTCTAATTACTAAGAGAAGAAAATTATCTCTGTCCCAGCCAAAACCAGGACACACATCTAAAGTGTCAAACTAGAAGGGGATGAGTCAAGTCTGTGTCTGGGTCACCCCTGGGATGAGGCTCCCAGGGGATAGATGGGAACACTTGGTTATGAGCAACTGGAAAACCAGGGCTGTGAGTAGCTGCGCTTGAGATGTAGGAGCCTGTGCCAGGAAAGCTCCAGCCATGTCGGCTGCCAGCACGCTCACATGCTTCATCGCAGCCCTGCTGTGACCTGCACCCTGCTGCGACCTGCACCCTGCTGCTCACATCTCCTCATGCACAGCTCACAGCCTTCTCCAGTCTAACTCTCCCACCTGGGCTCTCCTGCTCCTGCCAGCCCCACAGCAATGCACAAAAAAAAAGAAACAACCCAGATCCAGCCCAAATACACCTCAGTGCCCCTTAGAAATGCTTGATGCCGCCATCCAAAACCTTTGTGCTGAAAAACTCAGTCCAGCCCTTCACCTCCCCACAGCAGCAATGCTTCCCGTCCTCTTATCACCATCCTCCTTCACGCTGCTATTTTAAAACATTCTTTTCATTTAAAGAGAGCAGCAGCAGGTGCAGCAGGTGGAAACTCACCCCAATAATAGCGAATTGGAGCCCCAAGTCCAGGTGATGGATGAGCTCACCAAACACCTTCATTTACCACCATTAACGATGCACAATGTGAAAGGGCTTGAAAAAAAAATTTAAGAAGCCTCTATCAAAGCTTTATCATAAAGCTTGATTCTCCTAATTGGGAAATATAGCCAGGGGGGACAGCCAGGCTGGGGCTGGCTGGTAATTAGCTGGGCATCGCTGCTTGGGGCGGTGGTGGCTTTATTGTGAGGTGGCAGGAGACCAGCAGCCAGGACTTGGGTAAGGGAGCAAATTGCCCCTCACCAGCTAAAAAGAGACTAAAGCAACAGCAGTTTTAGACAAGACAAATAATTACAGAGTGTTTGGAGAACTTCCAAGGCAGGGAGGAAGCACGTGTGTGTGGGGGATTAATTATTTCACCAGTTGATTCCCTCATTTAATAACAATTTCTACTAGTTGATTCCCTGCTCTGCAGCCCAAGTTGTGAGGATAGATTTAAATAATCACCATGTGTCAAAAGCAAATCTAATTTCCACTCCCTCCAGAAGCAGAGGAAGTGGAGGAGTCATTATTAAAAGAAAATAAATAAATTTAAAAAAAAAAATCACACTTTTCACAGTCAAAGGCCTTTCCTAATTAAGCACAGAACTGGAAATCATATTTAAGGGACCACAAGCACCTAAGTGCAAGGAGGAGAGATGGCTGTTCCCTCTGAGGGGAGGAAAACTACTGGGTTGTTCCTTAGTCCAGTTGCAGGAGGGCAGAGGAGGGAGGAGGAGGAAGGTGGCTCAAAATGTGAGGTTTGAAATCGCAGGTAGTACCTGGGGCTGCCTGAAGCTTTTAAGGCTGCAGCAAGAGTGTGAGCAAGCTCAGAAAAGCAGGGAGGTAGGAAGGGATGTCCTGCTGCTGTCAGTCACCTCATCCCCTCCTCACTGCCAGAGAGTTTTTCTACTTTAGGATATTTTCTACTACTTCTGACTGTCAGTTCATCCGCTCAATGAGGGAACAGCAAAGGCAATTCAAGCATTTGTCAGGGTCAATATTCATCTGGGGGCGGGGGGGGAAGGTATTGCACAGTTTGGGTTAATTATTTTAAATTCTAGAGCAACCCAGTAGAGTTGTGGAAGGCAACGAACAGGGTAAGGGCTCATTTTACAGAGTGAGCCAATGGAAAACCTTCAGCCTCTTCCAACGCGACAGCTCGCCCTGTAGCGTGTACCCGGGTGGCATTTCAATACACATGCATTATTTACAGTTTAGCTCCACCAGCTTAAAAACCCGGTCCTTGCTAACACCAAGTCCTTTCTTCTGACTGAGCAAGGTGCAAGGGGGCTGGCATGGCAGCTTGGCTGGCACACGGCAAGGAGCTGCAGCCCTGTCACCATCAGGCAGCTGTAAGGGATAACCTCTCCATCAGCAAACAACAGCAGTGAGATGACATCTGGCTCATCAGCAATTATCCCTCAGCTGCGCAAAGGAGGGAGGCAGACTGACCAAGCTGGGATGTGCTGATGTTGGATGACGTGGGTGAAACCAGGGAGGCAGCCAGTTATACACCAAAAGGTTTAGGAAGTTGGATTTGTCACAGGAACAGAGATCAGAACCAACACAGGACAGAAACCTGGATCAGAACTGGGAAGCCTGAGTTGCAATGTGTCTCATTTGAATCTTACCTCTTGGGGTTTATCAGTGCTGGTAAAAGCACAAAACATGCTATAAACACTCTTGGTGCAGGAGCTGGGATGCACTTTTCTTCAGACAATGCCATTAGGCTGGAATGGAATCATAGAATGGTTTGAGTTGGAAGGGACCTTTAAAGGTCATCTAGTCCAACCCCCCTGCAGGGAGCAAGGACATCTTCAACTAGATCAGGTTACTCAGAGCCTTGAACATCTCCAGGGAGAGAAGAGAGAAGAAGAGAGAAAGAGAGAAGAAGAGAGAAGAAGAGAGAAGAAGAGAGAAGAAGAGAGAAGAAGAGGTTTTCAGTTGCAAGGACCATACAATGATCATCTGGTCCAACTGCCTCACTACTTCAGGGCTGACCACAAGTTAAAGCATGTTATTAAGGGCATTATGCAAATATCTCTTAAACACTGACAGGCTTGGGACATTGA
>NW_010289215.1:0-29419 GCF_000700745.2 Antrostomus carolinensis | reverse complement strand
CTGTCCCCCTGTGCTGCTGGGGGAAGAGGTGAAAATCGTGAGAGAAGTAAAGCCCAGGAAGAGGGGAGGGGTGGGGGTAGGTGTTTTAAGATTTAGTTTTATTTCTCATTATCCTCTTGTCTGATCAGTAATAAATTAAGATTCACTTTTTTTCCCCCAAGTCGAGTCTGTTTTGCCCGTGTCAGTAGTCGGTGAGTGATCTCTCTCTGTCCTTATCTTGACCCATCAGCCTTTTGTTATATTTTTCTCCCCCTGCCCAGTTAAGGAGGGGGAGTAATAGAGTGGGCTTTGGTGGGCATCTGGCACCCAGCCAAGGTCAACCCACCGCATTATCAAATACAGGATGAAGAGAATTTTTATGTAAATACTTCATGAAGAGGTGACCATATGTTATAGAAGTCATCTGCTGCATTTTGCAGTCTGTATGGTGTCCTTTCATAGTCAAACTGCCACTAGCTAGTTATGATACAAAACACAAGTTATTTTTAAATCCATACTGCTCCAAAAGCAAAATATAAACGGTGCCACCTGATTGCAGAGTATCCTTCCAAAGCATGCCTGTATTCACAGTTAACTAGTAAGCTTAGAACTTGACTCCTAGCAAGGATATAAAAAACAAGGAAAAATAGTAACTGACACATAATGGATTTAAAATGTAACTCATACAATAGTATTATGAGTGCATTTTCCATTATTAATTCCTTTTTTTCACACCTGCCCTCATGCAATAATAATCTTAAATAAACAACAACCTGAAAAGAGAAGGGAACTCAAGTGAGGGACCTCACTGGATTTTCATAACACCAGTAGTTAATTTGTTCTTCCCCATTCCATGCTATCCGGGACTCCCTAAGATTAAACAATTTAAATGTTTTCTGAGAAAAATAAGTATGAAGCAGGTATCTGCAAATCCATTCCCAAAATGAATCAGAATTGTTTAATGCCTATTTCTATCAGTAATATATGTGAAATAAGACATGGTAACTTAAAGATGTATACAAGGAAAAACACTCTTAAAACACTGTCTATTCAAATATGCTTACCTACCAATTATGCGCTAGAGAATGAATGATGTCTTTTTTGCAGGATGAAGAAAATAAAATGAAGATTCTTTAAAGCTCTTTAAGAGGATCAAGTAAAATGGTTCTACAGAGAAGCAGACCAGAAATACGAGCAGCTGACTTCATCCTGCAGGTAGGGAATGTATACTTAGTCCTCTACCGCTAGTCAGTCTTGCTTCTGAATTCTCACCTGACCCATAGATTGAGGAAGGGTCAAATAGTACATTCTATTATAAACACCATGTTCCTATTGCCCTCTTTGGACTTATCTTATATGATTAATTTGGTGTCTTCAGTCAAGTTCACTAGCTTAATCGAATGACCTGACAGAATTTCTTTGTATTTGAACACATGGCAGAATAAACTGTGCCAGTCAGTCTTGCAACTCTAGCACCTCCCTTTCACTACCAGCACAGGCACCATATCTGACCAGCAATCTGCTAAGTAGGTCACAGCACCAACAAAACTTTTTTATGATGTGCATCATTCCATTCCACTTAAGGTGCTCCTTACAATTACATTGCAGCACATTCTATTCACTAAAAATAAAACTCTACTATTCTTTTAACTTCTTATTATATCCTATAATTCTTTGTATCCCTTCTGCTGGTTCCTTCTGCTTCACAGGTACAGTGCAAGCAAGCACGGCCAGCAGTCACATTTTCACATTGACAAGGGAGCCAAATACTCTTTCTGGCACATGTGCAACACGTTTGCCATCTCTGAAACAAGGAATACAGAAGCTCCTTCCCCTACAAGTGGGCAATACTTTGAGGTGGTTTTTCACAAAAACACACCCCTGTTTTGGAAATGAGACAGCACTGACAAAAAATAAAAGCTGTAGCTTCATAACAAATCCAGCACTTCTCCCAGTATAGCATGTATTGCAGTAATGCATCTGCTAGATTTAGAGATTAACTGCCCATTTTCCCCTAATGAGGATATGACAGCTCTCAGAATAACTACATTGAACATCAACAGTATAATCTGACAATCTTGCCACAGCTTTAACATTACCTTAACCATCAGCTGCTCTAAATAAATCCCCTTTCTTCTTTTGTCTAGTGACCCTCTGCACCAGGACAGATTGAATTTTCTATAGAACCTGTAACACAGCGATGTAAAGTGGCATTGTCCAATACATTCAACTTTCTCTACTCCTTCCCCTTCTTAGCAGCTATATTTTGTAACTATGGAAAACAGCAGCCCAGCCCTCTAGGTTAGGTAGCAGAAAATCCAAAGTATCTTCTTATCCGCTATTCTCTCTCCTAATTCCAAATCAAAAGCAACTGTCTGCTAAAATGAGTTTTTTTCCTCTCTTCATTGAAGAGCACGATCTTGATGGATCTAAGGGTTTCTTTTCCTATTCTTTCTTCCTCAGCAAGGCCTATACAAGGTCCTCAGAGTGAATTAAGCCTCTGTCTCTGGAAGCATGCATGACTACCTGAGATCTGCAGGAAATTATACCTACTAGCATCTACTCCTGACACAGCAATATTTCATTACACTCACATACATCAATGCTGCCAGATCAGGTGTAGTAAATGAAGAACAGCTGTTGCTATGATCAACTTTTCTGACGAGCTTCTTCCTAAGTGTGGTCAGCAGATTCGTAGGGGTAAAACCTAATCTCGAAGGGCACTGCATGCTTCTTTCTGCTACCTGGTCCTTATAATGATTTTCTTGAACTTGAGGTAATCTGCCTGTATTCAAGTAAGAAGCCATAATATATTAACAGATTCCTCATCAACAAAATCCTTAAAGGGGGAATAAAATCTAGCTTCACCCTCTTAAAACTATATTGACTTTACAATTCTTTAAAAATTGTGTTTCTACAGCAACCAGATAATATACTGAGCACAGTTAAGAAGTTAATCTCTTCTACTGTAAAAACAGTTTCTAACAGCTTTAGAAACCATTTTTTATCTCAAGGAAAAAGACTCTCCTATTGTATCTCTAATTGGGTATGTGACAACTATTCTTACCTGGATTGAACAGGAAATTTCCCACACTAGACCCCAGTTCCCCAGAGGATGAAAGAGATCATAAAGATGACCTCTGTCTTCTTTCCAGGCTTGAATATTGAGCTCTGCTAACATAAGAATCAAACCAATGAAACGGGCAGAGGACAAGAAACATCACATTTCTTGACTTACCCTACTTTCTCCTGTCTTAAGTTATTATTTCAGGCTATCTTTGTAGAAACACCACTGAGAACACAAAGGCTGAGTAATAAAGATTCAGATGCTTTAGACAACTTCAGGCTTGGCTACAAAGGCAAATTAATGAAATGATGAAGCATGGATTTACAGCACACCTGTACATTCAATATAGCTGCTTTTTTGCAGAATAAGTAGGAAAACTCCTTTCTCAAAATGGAGCAAGCTACCTCACAGAAACACATTTTCAACTTGTAGAGAAAGCATTCCTACTGGGAATTCACACAAAAGTACTAATGAGCTGTAAAGATACACTGTAATTTACAGCTTATTAATTTCTGCAGACAAACAAGCCCACAGGTACTAGCCATAGTCTTCATACCACCTACCTCAGGTAGCCTTCTATCAATAAACCAGAATCAGCAAGTTTCAACTGTTTGAATAATAAATGTATTTTCTTCCCCATCTTCCTCATTCAGACGAGCTCCTTAACAAGATTTCTTTCCTTTAATTTTATGAGAAGACTAAGTAGGAGATGGCAAACAGAAATGCACAAAGACATATAATTCACTGATGCAGTTCAAAGAGGCTACATAAACCAGACAGGTTTCACCACTGAAGGCTGATTGCTTTTCAAGGTACAACTTGAGTAAAATGATCTTTTTAGAGTAAAAAAAAGACAGGGTCTGCAGACACTCTTTGCTTGCAGTATGTATAGAATCTCATTCACTGGAGAAAGTTTTTTTGCAAAGAGTTTATAAACTTCGCGTAATCTCATCACTGCTGATACATTCATCCAAACTCCCTATTACCAAAATTATCCTCATGTCCCTCATTACACAAGAATAATCAAGGTTATATGCTATTGGAAATAAAGTGTTTAGATGGCAATAATGTGCGTATACATTTGTCTTAATTTAATAACAGCATTTTATTACAAAGAAAAATACAATCAGGTGAAGGTACAAAGGTTAAGAAAAATTTATTAATGTTAATTAATGCTTGAAGGTAGAATTACGCTTCTTTCAATTGGATCCATTAAAGGAGCTTTAATATAGATTTGCACAGCAAGCTGAAGATTTTCAAGTACAGATAATGAGGCAAGCTAGTACTATTTTAACCCCTCTGGAGTATAATCAGTTGATGAGGTTTTGAAACATTACAAGGTCTAGGACAAAAAGATTAGCTTTAGTTCCTCCAGATCAAAATTGAAACCTAATTAATTAACAATGTTATAGACGACAGAAAAGGTTTACCACTACGTTTACACATCCTTAATTTCAACTTCTAAGGAAAACAGGTGAAGATATTTTAATTTATCTATTGCATGAATGGCAGAAGGCTGAGTTCCCTGTTCTCACATTATCCTCTGAACTAATTGTTTAAATTCAAAAATTTTAATGCATTCTTCCAAAAACCTCACCATATTTTAAAAGGAAAAAAAAAAAAAAAAAGCACCAGTGATTTAAGTGATCTATTTGAGACACATACAAATATTATAAATTATATACAGCAGAAAAGAAATTTTTCTAAATAAAAGGAAGAATGAAAAAATGTCTGCAGCAGTCAGCCTTCAGAAGAAGAATAATTAAAATTCTAGGATAGCGTGCTCTCCACTTGAAGAGAGCAGTTAGAAATTCTTTTCCTTGAAGCACACAGAGGAAATATTTTTCTGTGACAAGTATACATAACTACTGAGAAGAGAGTTTTGAGCCACTGTGTAAAACAAAAATGACAATCAGATGATCAGTACAGGATTCTAGCCACAAACCTCAAAGGAGTAAGATTTTTACCACACAGCATTTAGAATAAATATGTATATACTAGATAAGGCACAGCTGTGACTATCAAGACAAAAAGTTACCAGTCAACCAATTAAAAATAAAAGAATTAAAAAAAAAAAGGAACAAATGGAAAAAAAAACAAAGGAAAACTGGAATACCAGGACAACAATATATTTCAAACTGAATTTATGTGCAACAATAGATAAAAAAAATTAAATGTTATGTTTATTTGAACCTTTGAATATTACATTTTGAAATGTTCCACATTATTTCATATTTTAAATGTTTAATACAATATGCAGTTAAGCAATAACTCATAACAAGAAAAAAAGTCGTATTTATCTAAAACTGAAGATTACATCATTCTAATTTAGGAAAGGTATACAACAGACTGAAGTCATACTAAACTACATAAAAGTTCAGTGCACATACTGTGTTCCAAAGATATTAGACAGTAAGAAGTTTTGCAAAACTGACTTACATTGACTTTTACCCTTAAAACCACAGGTCCTATCCTCATGAATATCTGAGCACTTCTTTCCTGTTTAGTTGATTTCCATTAAATCCATAAATTTCCCTTAATATCCATTAAAATGGACACCTTTCAAACAGTTGAAATATCTCATTACAAATAAAGCTAATTTATCTCTCAGTATTAAAGAACTACATGCATCTCACCTAGGATGTGGGGAATATGCTTTCTTATTTACAGTCATTTTAGAAGGGCACTTAAGCACATCAGGACAAAGTCTAAACAGAATACAAGAGAAGGAAGATTTCCTGTTCTCCTTCTAGGGTTTTTTTGTTATTTCTGGCAGAAATACCAGCTTACATACATGTCAAATTATGAGCTACAACATTTATTTGCCTTTTTTCCCTTCGTTAGCATTGATTCATAAAATTGGCTGTTTGGTGGCCACTCAGAAATTCCTAGTAAATAAATACCCTATGACAAATTATATTGTTGCAACTGATATCTCGGTATGATGCATGAAGTGGAAAGGAAAAACAACAGAAGAGACTTCTGGATAATCTCAACTTCCTAGACGTAACAGACTGGTAGACTGAAATACACAGCATTGAAGTTTTGCTGCCTATTCTTTACAGAAAAGAACATTCATTGTCATTACTGGCAAAACTCACAGTTTCACAAGCAACCTATTTGCATGTTAATTACAGATATAATACATTTTTCTTCTTAGGTTAACAAAGAAAGAACAAATTCAGAAAAACAAAATAGGTGAGAATGCTCCTTACTACATTGCTCTCTGTGCCAGCCCCAGACTTTGATTACCAAACCCCTGAAACCACTCCAAAAACTCTGAACATTAAGCCTATCTTGTTTCGGTCCTATGGCATCCCAGCCAATGGTTAAGAAGGTCAGAATGACATCACCTTCATATACAGCTTTTATATACTGCACTGGCCCCTGGCACTCTCTGGTGTCCTTCACACACACGCACTGACACTCCCAAGTCAACGATACTCTAAGGGAAGCCATTTGAAAGGGCTGTATTACAACATGCATTGAAGTTGTGACAATCATCAAAAAAGAGCTTCTGTTCCTCCCATCCTGTTGCCAAGCCCTCTTTTCCCAGCTGCCACTTTTCTTTGGTTCTAGTTACATTTTCAGCCTGTCTCCACTTCCAGATATTAACTGCATCACACTATCAATTCCAGATTTCTGAACAATTTCAATTTCAGCTTCTGAAATTGATTTCAAACCACTGAGAGCAATCTCATGGAGATGCACACTAGAAATTCAGAAGCTGCCAGGGCAGGCAGCTCTTCTTAAAAGCACATTACTGTGCACAAATTCTTAGAAACTTCTTACACAGGTATTTTCTCTTTCAGCTAAGGCTAGGGTAGGGTAATCATGCATTGCTGGTTTATAAAAATGATGTATATGCATGCACCAGGTAATATTACACATCACATCTACAGCCAGGAGAACATGACAACACACAGAAACTCCAGCCACTGCTGTAATACAAAATAAAAAGATGAATAAGGTCATTTCAGTGGTGTTTCTCATCGGGCAGCAGGTGTATCAGGTTTATTTTGAACAAATCAGAAGTAGGTAAGCTCTGGCAACCTGAGTTTGGATACAGTCAGAAGCTGTCTGGACACAGTCCAGAACAACTAGCTCTAGAAGACCATGCTTGAGCAGGGGTGGTGGATGACATGACCTCCAACCTCAACTATTCTGCGATTATGTGAAAAACTGTTTCAACCAGCTTTTTTTTCCCCAGGAACTGCAGGATTTAGACATCTGAAAGAACACCCTCAACCTTTGTCTGTGTTTTTGCTACCAGATCTATTATCTGTGATGTAGTTCTAATTCTTCTTCTCTTCCGCCATATCACACTTGGTCTGATTATGACTTTTTTTCTCAGTCTTAATATGGAAAACCACATTCTGTTCTCCTCATTATCTTGAGAAGTTAGTCATTTCAGATATATGAAGAAAAGGAAAGTGTACTGTTTATTGTTTTCTTAAGTTTATTTAATATTTAGTGCTGGATTTCATAAGTATTGTATTTCAAATACTATGAAGGGTTCAAAAGCTTTGATTACTTTACAAATAATTATTTTTATTTTTAGAAAATATGCTCTCATTTTCTCAATTTCACCAATGGCCTGGCTCAATACATGATTTTCTCTTTTTTTTTATTGATACACGGCACTCAGTTTTGAGTGAACAGTTCCATAAAGAATACACATGACATAAGGCTTGTATATGACATTTTAGATTTGTCAGTATTGTTTTATAGTTTATGCTAACAGTTAACTTAATCAATATTGTTATAGATTAGTAACACTAAAATACATAGCTGTATATGTACATACTACATGTTTAGTCACCCTTACTCTAGAAATGTTTTATAAATAAAACAAATCCATCCAACCCACAGGCACATTACAAACCTAAACATAGTCAGAACTCTTCTAGATTAAAATCGACATTTAGGTTAGTCCATTAGGCAAAATAAGGCAATGAGTTCATAAAACTTTTCAGAAAAAGTTTAATCTAAAATCACAGGAACTTTTTAGGTGAAAGATCAATTGCTTAAGCAACTCAAGAATTTAACTATTACTTTATTAGAATGTCATCATCTCTGAATCACCCGCAACTTTCACTGTAAGACACAACAGCAAACTATTTTCACAACTTAGGAAATATAAATTTGATGTAAATGATGGAAGTTTTCTTAACTGCTCTATTTAAATATAATACAAACCTTTTCTAGGGTTTCTATTTTGCTGTCTTTGGCTTGTAAAATCTCTAAAACCTTTCTGTCCTTGACTTCAGCTTTCTGCTTTTCTCTGGAAACAAACAAAAAAAATAGACACTTTATTAGTCATAATTTGCAGTTAATAATTTGAATTTTTCATGTCCTGATAATGAATGTCATTTTAAAGCATAGAAAATTAAATTATCTGAGGCTGACAGGGTTTGCAGAATTAATCAGGGAGCATATGGCAAGTGACAGCAAATTACATCTGCAAACAGCTAACACAACTTTGTTTAAAAAGAAATAGAAGCAAGAGGTCTTAAAACACATTTTTAAGCAGTTGAAATTATCTGCCTTATTTCTCAAATGCTGAATGTGTACTTGTCCATAGACTGAGCAAAATGCTTTTTTCCTTTCTTGGCAATGTAGAGCCAAGCTGCTTTGGTCTGTGAAGTCCTTCTCTCAAATGCATGGTATTTCCATCTCTGAAACAACACTTTGAATATCATGAATAACTATTTTACTATGATAGTAAGGATACAGAGAGATTCCTTAGCACAAGACAGACCTCCAATGATGTATCTGTGACAAAAGGTCTGAGAAATATATTCCCTAAAAATGGCCAAATACTTCAGGCATCCCCAGCACCACAGGTGATAGAGAACCAGAAACTCATTCAGATTATCCCTGCTCTCACAAGACAGTTAAACTTCCATCTTGGGTGGGTATAAGACACCCTCAGAAGCCAGAAAATACTACGTGTACAAATTTTGCTCCGCCAAAATGGGAATATTGCAGAGGTGGAAGGGAATGGAAGAGTGGTACCCATGAGTATGTAAGTCTGATCAAAAGTGGATGAGAATATCAATTGTGGACAAAAGGCTTCATCTGCTGAAGCATTTTGTAACAGGGGCTAATAAAGATAGCAGATATATGGACAATTATTTTTCTCCACTATTAGGTACTACCGTGTATTCTACAGTTATTGGTTATTTTAAAGATTAAACTACACTGTTTCCACAGGCCATCTGTGTTGGGTTTGGGGGGGCGGGGAGCACTTTTTGGTAGTGGGGGAAGAGGCTTGTGAGAGCGACAGCTCCCCTGGCTCCAGGGCTGGGCCAAGGAGCACTAGAGAAACGCCTCTGCCAATCCATATTTGTGAGGGAAAGGACTGTTTTGAAAGGAAGAAGGTGGAGAGAACCTGCAGGAGAGGCCATTGGCTTGAGCAAAGCTTCGTTTCCAGGAAGAAGGAGGAGGAGGGGGAGGACAGAGAACCTCAGACACCCAGCTCAACACACATGGAGTAGGGGAAGGCAAAGGAGGTCCCCTGCAGCCCAGGGAATTTCAACAACAGAGCAGATACCCACATGTAGGCCATGGAGGATTCATGCTGGAGCAGAAAAGCTGAGCCTGAGGGCAAGTGTGACTGAATTGAGACCTCAGAGACGCTCAACGCCAGAGTGGGGGTGAGACCCCCAGAGCCGGGCAGGAGGAGGTGCGCTGGACCAGAGGTCTGTCTGCAGCCCATGGATATCCCCATGCCGCAGCCAGGAGCTGAGCCCGAAGAGGTCTGACTCCATGGGAAGCTGGCTTTGGAACATTTTGTTCCTGGACTTTCATGCCAGGAAGAGCAGCAATGGTGAACTGACTGCAACCCCCATTCCCTTCCCCCTGTGCCACTGGTAGGGGGAAGGTAGAGAAATTGGGAGCAAAATTATTTGAGCCTGGGAAGAAGGGAGGGGTGGGGGAAGGTGTTGTAAGATGTGGTTGTTATGTCTCACTGTGCTACTCAGGTGAATGGCAGCGAATTAAATTGAGTTTTCTTCCCCAAGTTGAGTCTGTTTTGCCCGTGACCATAACTGGTGAGTGAGCCGTCCCTGTCCTCATCTTAATCCCGTGCCCCCTTTGTTGTGACCCTCATCCCATCTCAGCGGGTCAGGAGGAGTGAGTGCAGGACCATGTGGTCCTACTCTGGTTAAACCACCACACCACCCAATACCATGCTTTTTAAAATAAAGTTCTATAACTGCTGAAATATTTAGTCTGATCTGGAGTAAACAAAGAATTAAATAAAAAAGGTATTTGATTTAAAGCAAGGTTTTTGGAACCTGAGGTCTCAAGGCATCAACTGTAAGTAGTGCTCTCCTCCTACAAATATAGCAGCACTGCTGTGTTGTAGCACTGGAGGAAAACTATGGAAAATCTGGCTGAAAGCGATATGTATTTAAATTAGATTTATCTAGAAGAAACAAAAATATATGTGACCTTAAGCAGTTCTATGGCATTAAAACAATCTACTTCCATAAAGAAAATAATTCAAGAGCAGTAATGAGCAAAGTGAACCCACAAATATTCAACATGTACTCTAAAAGCTATTTCATGTCTGAAAAGTATTTAAAATTTTAACTGAAACAGAAATTTCATAGAAAAATGCACATCAGATCCTGACCTGAAATCACCTGCAATTGGAAGCATCAAGGAATTGTCATGATAGGTTGCTAGGAAGACATGAACAGTGAAATATATAGGACAGACAGTTTTTCAGTTTTTCTTTGAACATCTTCTAAAACTGAACTGGGTAGATTGCAATTACAGAGATCCATGCAAATAGTAAGTTATCTGATATATTCCAAAGGTTACACTGTGATGGCCTTTGGAAAACAAAACAAAACAATACAAAAAACAACAAAACAACTAAGGATAAAAATGGGAGCACAAGAGAAACAAACGGAACAAAGAGGTTTCTTAACACATGACAGTTAAGGAAACTTACCCACCCTGCTTATAATGCTAGTTTATAGAAATCACATTCTCAGTCAGGTTTTAAGAAATGGCAAAGACTTTCTGATAAGCTTATAAAACTTTGCACTAAAAGACATAAAACAACTTTAAAAATTAGGAGTTAGTAAGGAAAAATGTCTGTGAAGAGATTATTTGTATAATACTTACTACAGAAGTTTGTGCATATTCTTGAAACAGCAATACTGTTCCTGATAGGTACTGTACATTATTCCACAACTTAACCAAAAACTGCTCCAGTACAACAATACCAATGCTTCTTCACACTTAATTATCTTGCTGTGGGGTCCTTAATGGCTATCAACAATTACCCTTTCTCAAAGATAATAACTGCAGTCCACAAAACCCAAATATTTTGGAAAGAAGGTATCTCTCTCCCATAAGCACTTTACTCCATAATCTGAGGAAGTGATGGACTTAAATTAACCTATTCCTAAACTGTAAATTTCCTCACGTCTTAATTACAGCTAGATAACAAAAAAAACCTAAGATTAGACAGTTGCATAACTGTTTGATTCAAAATGTTAAGAGCTTCAGAAGACAAAAAGCAAAGAAGGTCTTTACTACAAAGTACTTAGTATTGCGTAGACACAGAAAGAATCATACAATGCAATACACACACACAAGCCCCACGAACCACTGAATAGCATTGCCTCCAGCCCTCAAAAGTAACTTGGCCTTAAGCGCTGGCTGACATGTCCTATCCATTCTTTGTTCCCACAGTGATGTATGTCCCTCTCCATTTTAATTCAGCTGTTTTTATTTTATATTTCTACTTAATTAAAGCATAGCTCTAACTACTTATTCTACATCTACCATCCACAATATGCCATTATCTTCTCAACTCCTCTAACCACTATCTCCTCTCACAAAGTCAGCCTTTTTTAAAACAAGGCCAAATTATACACAAATACTGGAAAATTATTAACTAGTCTCTTAACTCAGCTACGCAATCATCACTTGGAAATATACTAAACTTGTTTTCTAGTGGATTAATCCACCTGAAAACCTGATGGGTGAGGTAGATTTCCCAAAGCAAGGCTCAAAAGAACTATACAGTTGTGTGATCCTGGTTTGTTAAGACAGAACAAGAGCTCTCATCACTGTAATGAGTGGTAAAGTCTAAAGTAAACTCAATTTTTTTTTTTTGTTTTCTGAGGTCTTTTTTCAGATTCTCTAGATAGCACAGGTTATGCCAATGCCCCCAAAAATATTTTCACCAGTTACCATCCATAGTTAAGGAAAACCTCCTAATTATCAGAATTTAAGCACACAATGGATGTTGTCAGAAGCCTAAAGCATAAACTGAAACCTCATATGTAATTTTATCAGGAGCTTCTCCTGGTGGCAGAGGATGGCTTCCAATGCTCATTACAGGACATTTTCCACAGACACTCACAGTAGTGTAACTGACTGGAACTTATATATTGTATTTGGATCTGCTGTTGAACCTTGAAATGAGTTTTGATAAGAACTGCAGCAATCACTTCCCCTTTTTTAGACAGGAAACAAATATTAAGGGAAAAAAATCTTCGAGCAACTTTATTGGGCTGTTATGTATTTACAAGATATTTTAAAAGTCCACTGGAATATGGAGGGGGTGGGAAATCAGGCACTGTCAACAAGCTGATGATGATCAATGACTGAGACAAACTCCTGTTTAGCTAATTAGAACCACTGATGAGCAATAATGATGTGAGCTAAGAATATTTGCAGACTTCTTTAGGATGAAAAATGGAGTGAAGAGAGGCTGTCAATTTGTACAAGTTTTAAGCTCCAATCAGTTTTCCCATGAGTACTACCTATTTTAAATGTTTAACACAGATGTATTTAGCTACAAAGCTTATCAAGATTCAGCTTCCCATTAAAATTAAGACACTAAGAAAATATTCTTAAGCTTAACACTTTTCCCATGTTAGCTTTTTTTCCTGTGGTGTGCTATACTTCACACAACAGACCAGGATAGTATTTTTGAGTTTTGGCACATTTTTAATGGCTTGTCAAAAATGAAACATTAGGCTATGAGGAAACATTTAACTACAAATGAGGTAAGAAAACAGAATATGCACTACAAAAACCTTAAGATGTTTAAAAAACAGAAGTTTGTTGAAGTTTATAAGACACCATGCTTCCTAAAATCTTCAGCAAAAGCAGTGTGGGAAAAGAGGCATCCTGTATCCTACCACAGCTCTTAATTGGTCAAGCAATAAACCACTGGCCAAGAAAAAGTAATTCAGAGTTGTATATTTTATTTTTACATAAATTAAATGAAAATAATTTTAACTAATGAGCTGAATTTGCAGTTTACTGAAATGTCCTTTCAGTTTTACAAACAGCAGGATTTAAAAAAAAATGCATCTACAAATTTGGCCTTAAATAGCTAAGAAACTTAAGGTTACACTGCAAATTTTGGGCTGTGTGGTAAAAGAAGAAGAGCTATATTTTAACAGTATACGTATACAATTAAAAATCACAGAATCACAGAATAGTTTGGGTTGGAAGGGACATTTAAAGGTCACTGAGTCCAACTTCCCTGCAGTGAGCAGAGACATCTTCAACTAGGTCGGGTTGCTTAGAGACCCACCCATGCTGACCCCAGTGGCATCTACCACCTCTCTGGGCAACCTGTTCCAGTGTTTCACCACCCTCAATGTTAATTATTTCTTTCTTATACATAGTCTAAATCTACCCTCTTTTAGTTTAAAACCATTTCCCCTTGTTCTATCGCTACAAGCCCTGCTAAAAAAGTTTGTCTACATCTTTCTTACAGTCCCGCTTCAAGTATCGAAAGGCCTTCTAGAAGAAACACTTTTGAAAAATATATATTTGAAACTAAAGGGCTACAGAACTAGAAAGGCCACAAGGTATCACCTTGTACTGTGCAGCTTTTAATTTGATTATCATCTCGCCTGGTCTTTCAACTTCCAACTATTTTACAGGTAGACTTCTGCCACTGCATACATTCAATGTTGGTAATAAATAGATAATGAATCGTCCATGTGGAAAGTGAAGTTGCAGAACACAGATTGTCAATGTTACTGCAAATGTGTCACCAATATCGTAATTTACTGGGTACAGCCACATCCCTATGGTTGCAATCAGTGGTTAGCAGAAACAGAGCCTATGCATTAATCTTCCAACTATAAAACTTACTATGTTTCCGTGTACCTATTCAGAGACTAAAAAAAATAGAGCTAAACAGTTTTCATTTAATAGAGAGTTTATATTCACTTCAATTTCTAGAAGACCCTTATACTTCATTATGAATTATAACTGATGCACATTATAATTATTATTTTTTCTTTTAATTCTTACAATAGTACTTTTAAAAGATTTAGGTAGCATGGAGTAAAAAGGAATTTAAACTGATACCTCACATTTTGCACTCTAAGACAGCAGTTATTTTCTATAGCAAAATTGCATACACCTATTTTTGTTTCTTTACAAATACAATTTAAGATCTAATTAAAGAAAAATTGTAAAATGAAATTATTTCCTTAGTAAGTTATTTGTAGAGCCCATTCTATGTTCCATGATATGTATCAAAATGGAAAAGAACCATTACAGAAATGTAATTTTTCTTGCATCTCTAACTTGATTGATTTAATTCATTAGATGATTTATTAAGGCCCCTTTTTTTAAGCAATGTATGTAAAACACTAAAGGTGTTTTTATAGAAGTGTAGTAAAGAAAATAGTGACATTTTTTCCTAATAATTTTGCAAACATTTTTCATCTAAAATACACAAGTCTCTTACAGTGTTCAAAATATCAGCACTTCAGAACAGACTGCTTTAACATCTGCACATCACCAGGGATTCCCCCAAGGATTTTTAAATGATGCCTGCCTGTGCTGAATAAAGTGCTAACTTGCACCTTGCATTTCAAACTGTCCTGAGCAGCCATCCAGTTGGTACAACACCAGCTGAATTCCCCGAGGCAACTGTTCAATCAGGCTTGACTGCAATTATCATGTCAATATTTTGTGCTCCGATATGCAGATATGCACACATGCAAGCTGCATAATACCTTCTTCTCCATGGAATGTTGACTTATGTTCAATGTTCTGAGAATTTTTAATGAAACAGGATATTAAACTTTCATCAACTGTAGAAAATCACAATTATTTGACCTTAGATAGAAAGGTTATACTCTTTACGTTCTATTATTCTGTCCACTTTACTGAGTCATAACAACTAGGGAGTCCATTCTGTTTTAAACTCAGAGTGCAAAATGGCAATGGCCTTTAAAAATGTGTTAGATCTTGTTTACTTCCTCACTCTCCTGTTATTCTGTTTCCTGTTAATTTGCACAAGAGTAAAACAGTAAGTGGCTTAAGAAAGCTTCTGCAAGCTATTATCATCCCTCCAAAAGATGCAAGATAAAGTTCCTAGAATTATTTTTCAATTAACCTCAGCAATCTGTCTTGCTCATTCATACAGCACGCTTATCCATTTACTTATCATTTTCAGTACATCTGCATATCATCATTCAGTGAGAAATCCGTCAATCTGTGTAATGTTTCTTTCACAATTTGCTATTCACAGGATGCAGCCAACCACAGCATTAAGTTCCTGTGATTACCTTTCCAAAAAATCCGTAGTTATTTCTGATCACTTGCTTTTCAGCCACATTTTCATCCATTTGTGCACCTTTAGATAGATGTAACTCCCCAGCAAGAACAACAACAAAACTCTCTCAGTCACTGGTAGTAACATTCAGGTTGCCACCGTTTCTCAGAGTGGTCTGAAATGATAAATCCATTCTTGCTCTTTAAGACTGGTAAGACAGAGCACACTTGGAATTTATGTGTGGAAAAATATTTCTGTAAGGCAAGTTTGCCAAAAGTAACTATCTGCAAGGGTATCATCTAGCCTAATACAATCCCCATTTACATCTACCAACTCTTGTAACACTGTCATAGTTTTATTATTAATGGATCCTGGTACATCTCCCTTCCAGAAGAAAGGAAAGGAGTCACCTGGAAGCCCTAGAGGAAAATCAGAGCCAGTTGATCTGTCAAGATTTCACATACTATAAGAGAATAGTCCTAAAGGAGAGATCTCACAGTTTAAAAAAATATTTCAAGACCCGTGATACTCTCATCTGAATCCCAACTCTATTTGAGTTTATATATTTATCTACCTGTAAAAGGTACTTTCTAATCTCTTTTTTTTTTAAGGAAAAAAAATAATGTTTCAAAAGACAATGAACTAGAAATAGCATGCTCTTTACATAATACTGAGATCAATAGTATTTAAAGTAGCTGGAAAGTATACTAACATGAGTAGTACTTTTACAATGGTTTGTTTGAAAATACCTGGAGGCTTTTACATATCCCAAAGGCATTTCTCATTTGCACAGTAAAGATAATTTTTTGTTTATATCTGAATATTAAAATATGAATATAGTTACAGTTATATAGTAAGAATTGCAAAGACTGCTGAAAAGTAAAATGTCATTGGTATTATTATAGGAATCAACAGCACAGCCATAAACAGGTACCAGCTACATTTTTACAATTTTAGGGCAAGCAAACTTCTATTTTGGGACCATGAAAGCACTTCAAAATAGCAGACAAATAATGGAAACCTACTATTAATTCCTCCCTATGTCCCCCAAATTATTCCTTTCATATTTTCCTGGTTTATTTGAGAAAGAGATACTATAAGGAATTGTCTAATGCTACAAATATAAATTACCTGATTGCCTGGCTAGTATTGCCCATTCAATTTCTCCTAATATATATTTTTTCTTTTTCCTTTATCACACATCCACCACAGTGTACAAGATTGTAAGTGAATTCTTTGTCCTTTCACACTTGCATCTTTTTATTCCTGTCACTGTAATCTCCTGAAGAAAGTCTGGCTGTTGTTTTTGTCAATTTAAAGACTGAAATCCACTGAACAATACTGTTTGGTTCTTTATGTATATGATCTAGGATACACATGACTATGTTTTCTTAGGTTTTGTCCAGTTCCATTAGGTAGTTAGCTTCTGATCTCAGGTCGTCTAAAAGACTTAGTGGGCACTCAATTTTCCCAGTTATTGAATTTTTGGTGGAAAGAACACACTGAAAAATGAAACTATGGAAACACTAGTGGTATCCATGTACAAGCAGAAACAACAAAAGGTTTAAATACATTTCATTCTGTTTGTATCTACCCCCAAATCTCCTAGTAAACCTGGGCAAGATGGAAAACTTTATCAACTTGGATAAAATTGGGTCAATGTTGTTCCCAATATAGATGAGAAGAGAAAAAAGTCTCCAAAAAGACTCAAGGTGATTTTTAGACCAGATTTCACTGTAAATTTTCAATTTCCAGCTCCTGTCTGATAAAATGGTGTAAAATATAGAAAAACAGGCTATGAGCAGAACAGATCTATGAGCAGCATGCTTCAGGAATCATTTAGCTTATAGCTATTAGTTGGTAATCCCATGTCTTTACTCTTTAAATCTATGTATTTTTTCTAGATTAACAAAGTCATAAAATCACTTGTCCTCTAACTTGCTGGACAGTAGCAGTGCTAGGTAGCAGATTCCCTGGAAATCTAATCCATATATTGGAACTGAGATAAACTGACACCGTAGCAATATTAAAAAAAAAAAAGTTTGCTGCTATAAGGCAGGGAATAAGACAAAAACTTTTCTGAAAGGATAAGAGTTTGGAGAGACACAGTCATGAAACAAACCATTTACAGAAAGATTACGGGAAGTTATAGCTGTAAAAGTTAGGAGAAAATATATAGGGCTGTAATTCGGTTGTGGAGAAGATTCACAGACAAAGCTGGGCTAGGAATTATTTCCAAAGCGGCAATTAGACTGTTCTCAGGCAAAAGAGATGAAGTTACATCAATTAAAGTGAAAAATACACACTATAGCTCCATCTGTCAAATCAAAGCAACCCCAAAGTTCAAAGTCGTGATTAATAAAACTCCTATATACTGAATGGGTTTTATCCAAACCTGTTCCAGGAATCTCTGGGGTAATGATAACACCTAAAAAGATACTCTAGAAGCAATTTCTCCTTTCTTAATTCCATAACTCTGAGAAGCATGGGAAAGGTATGATATAGATGTATAGCCTTGAGTTCACAAGAGGTGTTCTAAAGCATTAGTATTCTTCTGAAAGAACAGAAGACATAAAAAAAAATAGACAAGCATCTTAAGAGATGCTCTCATGCTTTCACATTAGAGTACCGATCATCATCCTCTACACAAAGTGCAAAGCACATACACAGAATATAACTTCATATATAATAGAATATTGTTATACACCAGATTTCTGTAGCAAGTCTTCTGAACACTACATTAAAAGGTTTTCACAAACATTTCCTACCATTATAAAAAAATTCAGCTCGTTATCATGCTTGTGAGCATCAAGGCAGTTTCTAAGAGCCCCGCGTTCATTGTATCAATCAGGATATTGCAAATACAACTATTAACTTCTGTTCTAAATAACATATAAAATAATTTAAAGCGGGGGATAACTACAAAGCATAAAAATATTCCTAGACATGAAGAAGGATAGACAAAGACAAGTGTATCTTATAAAGGCATACAGCACAAGAACTCCAAGTAATTCACTGCATCCACCATTATTTAAATGCATGCTTTCTGATATCTCTATGCTTTTATTTGTCCTAATACTCTCATTACTTTTTATATGCAACTGTCATGAGTTAATCTGTCAGGCTACTCCAAACCACACGGTTGCTCACTCACCCTCTCCACCATCCATCTCCCTCCACAATGGGGAGAGAATTGTAGGAGTCAGATTAAGAAGAGTCAAAGGTTGAGATAAATACCATTTAATAATTGAAATATATTTTAATAATAATAACAACAACAACAATTAGTGATGCAAAATGCAACGCTTATCACCCACTGATCACGGATGGCCTCATTCCCAGAAATCCCAGAAGAGGAGAGAGACCCTGAAACCACAATCCTGGAAGAGCAAAAAGTCCGCTTTCTGGCCAACACTCATTTATATACTGAATATGAAGTTATATGATATGGAATATCCCACTGGTCAATTTTGAGTTCATCACTCCTTCTATGCTCCTATCCAGCTTACATAAATCCTTCTAGCTAATCCCATACTAGTCAAACATGAGAAGTTGAAAAGTCCTTGATTTCTTAGTAACAATGAAAAATATAAGTCTGTTATCAACATTCTTCTCATACCAAATCCCATACTAAATCCAAAACACAGCACTGTTGTAACTACTAAGAAGAAAACTAACTCTATCCCAGCCAGGACACATAAAAATGTTAATAAGCCTGAACACCTCTGTTTCTACCTTACTAAGCTTCACGTAAAAGAGCTAAAATTTTCTATATTGTTCAGCTATCTATAAAATGTGGTTAAGGCGAAACAATTTTTTAATGTTTTAAATATACCTGCACTTATATACATGTAAAATATGTTTATATATATTAAATACTAAATTTCTATATTTTAAGCATTTAAGTTCTTGCAGTATTGATATAATTCATATAGTTATATAATTTTTATAAAAATATAAATAATACTATGTTATAAAAATGGATAAGTTAATATAAATTTATAAATTAAATTTATATATTTTAAGCATTCAAGTTCTTGTTAAGTTATTGCATTTTTTTTATGTTTGAAGAAAGAACATTGATACTATCACCACCACACTCATGAAAATATGACCAAATTTTACCAAGAAACAAGTCAGTAAGAACATGCCTCTCAACATAAACGAAGGATGCTGTAAATCTGTTCCTACGTCTTCCTCATATATTAAAATTACTTTCTAAATCAAAACATGCAAGCAATGTAGAAGTAGTACACTGTCCTAACAGCCAAGCTACTACTCTCTACAGGTAAGTGTCCCAGTACAGAGTCAGAAGTTATTTGACATCATCGTTGGTGACCAGATGTGAACTCTTGGGTAACAGCTGTCTTAAAACAAGCTGCATGTGCTTACACCATCAATTTCTTCCCTTGGATATGAATGCTTTAGAATATTACCTCTAGTTACGTGATCACATCGTATTTTGGGACAAAATTTTCATTGCTTTATGCAGTGCAGAAGATGGGACAACACTATAGCGAACACACTCTCAGCCAAAGAACCTAATGCTATATTTTCAGAAGTGGAAGAACATTTACTGATCAGGTCCAGAAAGAAAAGATGTGAACAAACAACACGTGCCTTTCAATATCAAAGCACTGAATGGTAACTCAAAGGAGCTAGGATCCCTCCTGGCTCTACGACAAGCCTCCCAATTAATGTTGGCATGCCATTTAAAGAAGTTAATTTTTTTTTTTAATCCACTTTTTCATTTGGAAAGAAGGAACTCATGGCACCCTGCGAGACAGAACAGACAAAACTGTTGACCATACGAGAGTCAAGTGTTTGAATTCTGTCAGTCACATCACTAAGTCATTTACATTCTTCTTATCTTTAGCCTACAAAAATGATGAATTTGTAAATATTAGCATTCTAAAACAATCAATCACATACTGTGATGATTAACTAACATTTATAGCAATCAGATGATAATATGCAAGTACCATTAGGAATTCATCATCATTAATATCCTCAGAGGAGTAATAATTAAACTGTGTAATCATGTCTTCTGTTACCATGTCTTAGCCTTTCACTTCTTTAAGAAGGCAGATCAATGTAACTTATATATTTATTTGTTATCCAACCACTTATGACACCGGAAAATGTCATTTACCTCCTCTTGCTCTTTCAATGGAAAAACAGAACATGCAGTACATTTGTGATTTTAAAACTGAATTCAAGTGCAGCACAACAACCTCAGTGAAAACAGACTTTGAAGTATACTTCAACTTAGACCAAAAGGAAACATGCAATATATTCTAGGTACTCTTTACAAAATTTAACAGTGGAATTTTTGTAACACATTTTTTAAATCCTACACAGTTCTCAAATAAAAAGATAAAGAATATAGTATCAGCAGGGGTTTTTTGTTTGTTTTTCTTTTTAGGATCGTGTTAAATCTTTAAGCTCACCTTTCCACAACCAAGCTGACAGCTTGAGTAAGATCTGGACTTGACATTTGGAGACGTTTCCACAGAGACCACACGAATTCCTTATCAGCCTTAGAAACAAGAAAAAAAAGACACAAATAAATTAAATGTATGTTACACTTTTTATAGATGAAAAACATATACTGTGCATATTCAAAAGACAATTACAAAAAAAAAAGCGCCTCTATACTAGTGAGAATTCCCTATGAGTTACCCACTGTCCTGTGAATAAAAAAAAACCCCATGGCAAACAGTTTTCTTGAATAAACAAAGTTTTAACCATACAGTATTTTAAAGGAAGACAAAGACCTACAATCAACAATAAAAGAGTACTTGATGTGACATAAGGCAGCAGAAATCAACATTATTCAAACACGGCTTCTTTTTGCTATATCAGTTACATTGAGCCTGGAATAC
Organism: Antrostomus carolinensis; assembly: GCF_000700745.2. Lineage (NCBI taxonomy): Eukaryota > Metazoa > Chordata > Aves > Caprimulgiformes > Caprimulgidae > Antrostomus > Antrostomus carolinensis. The sequence goes on along the minus strand of NW_010289215.1, from coordinate 7,926 downwards.
ATGTTTCAACATTAAGTTCTCTCATATGCAGCTCTTAGGTTTTATTTCAAAATAAGACAGTAAATCAGTCTTCTAACATACACTTAGCTAACTTGCGTTATATAAAAGCTTCTCAAGTGAGAGCAAGAAAACAATGTTGTTTGAAAAATACACTTAGGAAAGTTTGTGAAAACTAGATGTCAGCTAAAAGCTTTTCCAGATTTATATTTTCTACTCCACAAATGTTGTTATTTTGTACTGGTGTATTTTTATTCCAACACAGTTTTATTACTGGAAGCACCAATATTGATGTAGTTATGTTACAAACTAAAACTATAATATGTTAATGATATAAACATGTTGGGGGGGAGGGGAATAAGAAAAAGATGAAGACAAGGAAAACAATAAGAAAGGATATGTACATAAAACATGGACTGGATTAAGACCAAGCCTGCTAAAACCAGCTTAACATAAAATTGGAAATTAATAAGCCAAAACCATCATATTTGCAGCTAGGTCTGTTCAACAGCTAAAAATTATGGGTGTGCAGCTCAGTCTACTTTGTAATAGTTTTTGAACGTTAAAGAGAAGTAGGCAATATATAACCTAAAAGGAAAACCAACAATATTACAGCTATCCATTTCCCTGCTTCCTCCTTCTCTCAAGCTTCTGGAACCTAATCTACTCAGATACCACAGGTATCATTAGTTAACCGCAACCTCACTAAAATTAGCTAAACAAACACCATAGTATCTCATCTCTGTACACCTCTACCTTAATCCTGATTACCAAGTGAAACAGAAGACCTGAGCTCCTATCTCCACCTCCACTCTTTGGTTTCTTCACAGATTTCCCACCTAATTTCTTCTTTCCCTGATTTCTCATTTTTAATGAATAAGAACAGATTGTACGTTTAGTCACAGTACTGTGAGCCCGGGACCTCAAACAGGGAAAAGCAATTATCATTTAGGACACAAAACAGCTCAACAGAACTACAAGTTTGACAGGCCTCACAAGAGTCAATAAAGACCACATACTGTATGATTAGGGCAAATCTCAGAAGCAGAAATTGCTTTTTCTATTTTTGCGACCTTTTCTCTTCATTTGCTCCTGATAAGTTTTGCCTTCTAGGAAGCAACTTGAACTTTACAAGCAGTATCAGTTCCAGTGATATGACAATCACTCTATCTTAGCATTTGCCTTTCTTCAGAACAAGACAACGAATATCTTCAAAATGAAATTAAAAAATCTCTCTAAAGCTAGCAGATTTTTATCAAGATTTATCAGTATACTGAGTCCAAATTATTTTTTCAAGATTTATACCACTATAGTCAAATACACTGAATTACAGATTTAACAAGCTCTAACAAGGATGATAGGAGAAATAAAAGAAATGGTTGTACCTAGTTTCTCCATGATTTATGAGGAAAGTCTCAAAGTTTTTTTTTTTTAAAAAAGTTCTGATGTATCTTTCCCTCACATTTAGAAATACATATCTTTTTAATTTTAACACTGCATAGAGAAGTGAGGCAATGCTGAACTTAGAAGAAAACATAAGAAAAATGCTAAGCAAATAAGAAGTGAAGGGTTTTATGAGTTCTGGTTTAAAAAAAATCCTTGTCTTCCAAGTACTGTAATTCTGTAATTTCTAGTTTACATTTCTTTAAATCTTGAAACGCCATCAACTTCTTCAACCAGCAAGGAAGAAATTTTTATGGAGATTTGACAACTTATCAAGGTATTACTGTAAACCCAGAAAAAATCACCTATGAGAACACACACCACTAACAAATCCAGCTAGCTTTCTGACTGTGTTAGAAAGAAAAAAAAAAAACCAAAGGCTCTAGCCACAAAGATATTATAATTCAAAACTTATCAGTTTATGCAAACTAGCCTACAGGAGAAAGCTTGTCTTTTAAAAAAAACAGATAAATTTCATCTAATTGCTTTTATAGGATGTACACAACTTTTAAAGTGTTGACAGGGAGACTTCATTTCTGTTATTTCCAAAGAAAACTAAAAAGTTAACAAAAACCTTTGTGTAGAAAGAAATGGGGAACAAACTGTTCTTTAAAACCCTTTGAAAGGAACATCATCTTTCTCTAACCAAATTGGGTTAGCAGTGTAAGGACTCTTTTCAAAACTGAAAGTGACCCTGCTGTGTGCAAGCAAACAGTTAGAAACTAACTGGATTATTGTGCACTGTGGTGCATGACCGTATTCTCCTTTTGAAGAAAGGTAACACCAAAACTAAGTCATACATCACATAAATAAGAACTCAAATGACTTCACATCAGTATCCAAGTCTTTATTCAGCCGAAGTGCTAAAAATAACTTCACTTTCAGCTAGGAACTATGTTAAAAGACAAACAGCAAGCATCACATTAATTAGGTTATTCAGTTCAGGCCAAAAAGGTGGATATCCAACATAATATGCACAACCCCTCATTGTGTCCTTTCACCTTATACCGCTTAATATCCTGCATTCTATGTATCTAGTCTAAAAGACTAATAAGTGTGCACTTCTTTCATGTGTCCTCTAAAAAGCCATCATCTCCTGAAAACGTCTTGCCACATCACCTGAAATGTCACAATGTGGGATTATTGTGAACCAGCCACGAATGAAAAATAAAAATGTTTTTCAGATTTGGAAAAATTGCTGCAGGCTTCCAAAATGCACTAGGATCTATACAGAATAGTGATGCTGAGTATTTTTAATATCTAAATATATCTTGTATTTATGCTGGGAGCCCAGAAAAAAAAAATTAAAAAGTCAAAGAAAAACTCACTGAATAAGAGCAATGGAAATGATAACTGCTTTTCAGTTGTTCAGAAGGATGAAGTCAGTAGTTCTTACACTCTAAATGACACTGCTTTGAGTATAAGGAAATCTTCGAGACATAATGGAGGAATAAACTACTATATCTAATAAACTATATCTATCTCTAATTTGAAAATAATTTTAATTCATATCTCTCAAATAATCAGTAATATAGAGAGCAGAACTGAACTGATGACAGTGCTTGAATATTTATATCTTTAATACACAATTCACTGTGTATTTTTACACTACACTACTTAAAATCACTAGCAAATTAGTCTGAAGGGCCATGAAATCATTACAGTACAAAGACGTCCAACTATAACAAAGTGCCAAAGTATTCCACCTGTAAACGCTCAAAAATCTTGAGTCAAAAAATCTAAGTTTCTGATGCTGATTTATAGGCTCACGAGCTTTGTTCAGTTCAGTTCTGTTTGCCTGTTTAAAGGTTTGGATTTGCTTACCATTACACTTTCTTAGCTTTTCCCTTTACTGTCCTGTATGCAAGACCACAGAAGGAGTTTTCCACTTATTCATTCATTTACTTTTTTATTTACTAGAAGAGCTGAGACACTTGGACTTCTGCATGGCTCCCAGAAGCACTATCAAATATGAGACTTGCTACAAGCGGCAGCAGCTGCCCATCGTCCTAACCGGCAGGTTCCTACGCATTCTAGGTCCCAGCTGAGGAACAGCACAAGGCATCACAAGACAACAGGAAACTTTCAGACACATATTTCTAAGCACAGCATTCCTCCATTACAAAAAACAATAGAAAACTACAACAATACATACAACAATTGTTCCTAATGAACAAGTAGGTACAAAATATATATATGTACAATAGAGTACCCTGTATTTTTGCTGAGTATTCAGTATGCCCTGAGTCTCTGGCAATCTAGTTTCTACCTAAACTTCGCCAAGCCTACCAGAAACAGACCTTTTGATAATATATAAAACATGAAGTTCCAATTAACATTGTCTTCCTAATGAGAACACAGACACTCAGGTACAAATGATCTCTTTTGTTAAATAAGCAGTTCAGATTAACCTCAAAGCACCTATTTCACAGGTTACTTTCAAAGTTATCCAAGGAAGGGTAAAATCAACTCCAAGTTGTACTCGTGTCAGTGAAATTGCCACTCTTTACATAACGAAGTTCTGCAACGTTTCTGTCTGTGCTGAAAGAATGGCAGATGAAGGAGGAATGAAAAAGCCATTCTAACTTAAAAATAAAAAGCTTGCTTGCAGTAAAGAATATTGAATGCAAACAGCATGTACTAAATAAACTTCAGACACACTAAACAGAAAAGGCTAAGTAATGGTCATTTTCTTTTCTTTAAAAAAAAAAAAGAAAGTTCCCAAGTTGTGTGGAAAGAAGTGAAATATCATTGACCTTTCCAGAACTGAAAAACAACATGATTTCAATAAATGCTGTTTATTTTTGATGATGGCAAGAACTGGTATTTAAAGTTACTACTGAAACCTATGAATGAGCACACACAGAACCATAAAGCAATGCTGTAAATGTATCAACAGATATTCTAATCTAAATCAACAAATGCATTTTGCTACATATTTGTATTTCTGCAAATGCACAGAAAACAAAACGGTGCCCTGCATAAGTAGGCTTCTGCCAAAAGAATAAGGACACAAATGCATCTTCAAATAAAAGTTACCAGTTTAAAAAAAACAAACAAAACAAACAAACAAAAAAAAAACCAACCCCAGACAAACAAACAAAAAAACCCCACAACCCAAACACACACCTGTGGCTAAAAATCTGTGAACTTTATTACATAAAAACAAACTTTACACAGAAATGCATTAGTCAATGAATGGTAAGTTACAACAAAATATGACTCTCATCTTTAATATGCTAAACCAAACATTTTAATAGCTAAAACTGTTTCATTTAAGTAACTAAGCACTTTGTATAATAGAATGAGTATTATCCAGAAATTATTACAGTTTTAAGATGAAAAGAAGTTTAAACAGCCTTTTTAAGTTCTTGGCACAATTTATGGACTTGGTAAGGCTGTTCCCTGAATGGTCTTGGGAGCCAAGCGGTTTCTTCTGAAAAAGAGTTGCTTAGACTGTCTGAAGTTGGCACAGAAAAACACTACAGCTGTCAACGCCTGGGATGTATCAATCTTTAGCATACCCAAGGAACATTCAGCCTACTCAAGTACCCAGTTAACAGCTCAAGAGGTCAGCAATGGAAACGCAAAATATACGCAGAATGGAGAAAAAAAAATAAAAGGCATGAAATAACACGGCTGGTATAAGCACTGAAACATCTGCAAGAATATTGTTAATACAGATTGTTTTGGACTTCTCTAACATCTAGTATACTTCTGACTAAAGAGCTCAAGCCTTTAATCAAGCTGACATACACGCTTTGCATGCAAGTGACAGGCTTGCTTCTTGATGTCTCACAAGACTTTTAAACTCACACTGTCATATGCTGCCAGTGCAGACACTGTTGATCCTGCTGTGCCAGTGTTTCTTTGTGATTTCTAGTCACGTATGATATTCCTAAATAAGAAGTATTCTCTCTACAACCCACCCTGCTGAGTGGTCACAGTACTGAATACTCCTACACTTTATAGAACCTATCTTTGAGGTGCTACACTTTTCAACAACCTAAAAAGTCACTAGGAGATAAGACTGGTCAGTACCTCACAAGAAAAATTTAGTGCCCTATATACACCAGACTCTAAAGATAACATTAGGTTATTTTCAAGTTCACAGAAGTCACTCACATTTAGTACGCACTTTACATCTAATTGCCAGGTAGAAATTTGTAAGAAGGCTGTATATGACCCGACCACATTGACAGTGTCAAAAGAGATGCCATCAGCAAACAAGTGTATCTTCCTCCCTTCCTTCCCAATTCCTTAATGTTGCAGTATGAAACCAACATGTAATTTTATGATACTAGAAAAATAGTTTAACATATCTTGCAGCCATAATTTCCTGTTAACTTCTCTCTGCTGGTAGTGTTCGCAACAAAGAATCAAAAATGTGAAAAGACAGTATACTGCTTTATTTTCACATATGTGTAGAATATCAAAAATTGCATGTATACAAACATACACACCTATCCCCCTCAAGGATTGCAGCCTTACACAGAACTCTGTTGCAAGCAAACAGGCATCACAAAAATAACATAATGTTATAATGTTATCGTGTATTAGTGGTCTAAACAAAAACACTGTATGTGACTTACATTAAAAGACGCTATCGTTGCACATGATTCCATAAACAGACTCTCAGATTAGTCCATCAGTGAGACAAAAAGACAGCAGTGGACTTAACTGAACAATTTTATTACATGTTCTTAATTGACATAACCAACTGACTCATTGCGGCATCAACGGACAAGAAATACAAGATATTACCTGGCTCATTTTGATACAGCCAACGAATTAACATCACGGAAGTCAGATCGGTACCATCGCACGACAGAAATAAACACGCATTAAATGGTAGAGAGAAGTCAGCAGACAGATACAGACCTGTGAGACACGGACCTAAGAGCCACACAATGCCACCCTCACTGATTAGCTGTAAGTAAATTACATCCTTTGCTCTTTCTGACAAAGGGTGAACAGACAGCCAGGGTGGTCTGCATGCCTTCTTTCACTGGTACAGCTCTTACATCGACAGCTGCTTTTTTCCGAGAAAACTTAACACTTGGTTGATGTAAGAATTGTTTTCAAAGAGGAGAGGGCAGGAAAAAGTAAAGGATTTCGTTCCAGGGGCTGTATAGATCAAGGATATGATAACTCATCCATGAGTTTTTATTTTGAGCTATAAGTATCTAAACTACTTCAACTAAAACTAATCATAGTCATTGAAGTAATTTAGATGGAAGATGCACAGAATGGAAAAGGACATTAATTTTCTAAGTCACATAACTGCTTTCTGGAAGTGCTATAATTCTAAGAGTTATTTTAAGACGTCAATCACTTTATCTGAGAGTATAGGATAATCTAAAAGTTTCAGTATAGGCCTTAGAGTTAGTTCTGATTTAAATATAATGCTCTGGATTAATATCTCCATAACATTAAGTGAAGTGCAGCAGGGCAAGGGGAAAGGGCATGGGAAAGAACGCAAGCTCTGTTGGTTTGACAGGTGAGCTCTGTTGGTGGTCACTGCCCTCTAGGAAGGGACTCAGCTGTGGTCTCCACTGGGCAGGGGTCAGGATCTCAACACTCACCAGAAGGGATGTGGTAACCCCGACAGAGCAACCACAGGAACACACAGCTGGCCAGGAGACAGGCTGCAGGGAGTGACAGGGCTCTTCACTAGCAATGGGTGGCAGCTGTGAGAGCTGCTGCCTGCACTGCAAACAGGTAGATGACCTGCTCGGTTTGGTGGCAGAGCTACGAGAGGAAGTTGAAAGGTTAAGGAGCATCAGAGCTGCTGAACAAGAGACAGACTGGTGGAGCCAGGCTCTGCCCTCCTTGAAACAGAAATGGGAGCATCCAACAGAAAGGACCCAGGACCAAGGGGCGCCTGTATCCTGCCCCTGTCAGGCAGAAGCCAAAATGGAAGAGTGAATGGAAGCAAGTTCAAGGTCAGGGCAGCAGTCAGACACCTTCTTGCCCACCTCACTCCCCCTGGTGCCTCTGAACAACAGGTATGAGGCTCTGGCTGAGGAAGGACAATCAAATGAGGATGTGGATGATGGGCAGTCTACAACAGAGGGGTCTCCACAGTCAGAAAGGCCTACCACCCATATCACAACCACATCCACAAGAAAGAAAAAAAGGGTTATCACTGTAGGTGACACTGTTCTGAGGAGAACAGAGGGTCCAATATGCCAAGTGGACCCTCCTCACAGGGAGGTATGCTGTCTCCCCAGAGCCTGGGTTAAGGTTGTCACTAGGAAACTTCCTAGCTTGGTAAGGGCCACAGATTACTACCCACTACTTATTTTCCAGGTGGTCGGTGAGGAAGCTGCAACTTATGGTCCAGAAGAGACCAAGAGAGACTTCAGGGCCCTGGGACGGTTAGTGAGAGAGTCTGGGGCGCAAGCTGTTTTTTCTTCTCTCCTTCCAGTTGCAAGCAGTGACATTGCAAGGACCAGAAGGATACAATCTATAAACACATGGCTC